>NW_026699056.1:0-35757 GCF_030435755.1 Ochotona princeps | reverse complement strand
TGCATGTGGAGCATTCTTTTGTGTGGGATGCTCTACCAGGTTCATTCCTAGATAATGCACTCAAAGGGCACTAAGCATAGAGTGTGAAAACTGAGTTTCCTTGAGAGCTGCTTGGAAGCCTGATGGTGTGTGAAGTTAGTGAGCCAAATGGAGTTGTTCTCCCACAAGAACCACTCAGCTGATTCTTCTTCAATATGCCCTTCACCAACATGCAGTGTTTCCTTGATTGAATTAGCTCTCACACCAATATTTGCGTCTAGAGCCTTTGCATTGAGGGCTATGTGAAAACGGCTGTGGCGCTGAAGTTGCCTGTGAATGTGGAGTTGGTGGCATGTGAAACCCGCATGTGGAGCATTCGTTTGTGTGGGATACACACCAAGCTTCATTTCAGTGCTAGGCACTCAAAGGGCACTAAGCATAGAGTGTGAAAACTGAGTTTCCTTGAGAGCTGCTTGGAAGCCTGATGGTGTGTGAAGTTAGTGAGCCAAATGGAGTTGTTCTCCCACAAGAACCACTCGGCTGATCCTTCTTCAATATGCCCTTCACCAACATGCAGTGTTTCCTTGATTGAATTAGCTCTCACACCAATATTGGCGTCTAGATCCATTGCATTGAGGGCTATCTGAAAACGGCGGTTGTGGCTGTGAAGTTGCCTGTGAATGTGGAATTGGTGGCATGTGAAACCCGCATGTGGAGCATTCGTTTGTGTGGGATGCTCACCAAGCTTCATTTCAGTCCTAGGCACTCAAAGGGCACTAAGCATAGAGTGTGAAAACTGAGTTTCCTTGAGAGCTGCGTGGAAGCCTGATGGTGTGTGAAGTTAGTGAGCCAAATGGAGTTGTTCTCCACAAGAACCACTCAGCTGATCCTTCTTCAATATGCCCTTCGCCAACATGCAGTGTTTCCTTGATTGAATTAGCTCTCACACCAATATTTGCGTCTAGAACCTTTGCATTGAGGGCTATCTGAAAACGGCTGTGGCGCTGAAGTTGCCTGTGAATGTGGAGTTGGTGGCATGTGAAACCCGCATGTGGAGCATTCGTTTGTGTGGGATGCTCTACCAGGTGCATTCCTAGATAATGCACTCAAAGGGCACTAAGCATAGAGTGTGAAAACTGAGTTTCCTTGAGAGCTGCTTGGAAGCCTGATGGTGTGTGAAGTTAGTGAGCCAAATGGAGTTGTTCTCCCACAAGAACCACTCTGCTGATCCGTCTTCTTCAATATACCCTTCACCAACATGCAGTGTTTCCTTGATTGAATTAGCTCTCACACCAATATTTGCGTCTAGAGCCTTTGCATTGAGGGCTATCTGAAAACGGCTGTGGCGCTGAAGTTGCCTGTGAATGTGGAGTTGGTGGCATGTGAAACCCGCATGTGGAGCATTCGTTTGTGTGGGATGCTCTACCAGGTGCATTCCTAGATAATGCACTCAAAGGGCACTAAACATAGAGTGTGAAAACTGAGTTTCCTTGAGAGCTGCTTGGAAGCCTGATGGTGTGTGAAGTTAGTGAGCCAAATGGAGTTGTTCTCCCACAAGAACCACTCGGCTGATCCTTCTTCAATATGCCCTTCACAACATGCAGTGTTTCCTTGATTGAATTAGCTCTCACACCAATATTGGCGTCTAGATCCATTGCATTGAGGGCTATCTGAAAGCGGTTGTGGCTGTGAAGTTGCCTGTGAATGTGGAGTTGGGCATGTGAAACACGCATGTGGAGCATTCGTTTGTGTGGGATGCTCACCAAGCTACATTTCAGTCCTAGGCACTCAAAGGGCACTAAGCATAGAGTGTGAAAACTGAGTTTCCTTGAGAGCTGCTTGGAAGCCTTATGCTGTGTGAAGTTAGTGAGCCAAATGGAGTTGTTCTCCCACAAGGACCACTCGGCTGATCCTTCTTCTTCAATATGCCCTTCACCCACATGCAGTGTTTCCTTGATTGAATTAGCTCTCACAGCAATATTTGCGTCTAGAGCCTTTGCATTGAGGGCTATCTGAAAGCGGCTGTGGCGCTGAAGTTGCCTGTGAATGTGGAGTTGGTGGCATGTGAAACCCGCATGTGGAGCATTCGTTTGTGTGGGATGCTCACCAAGCTTCATATCAGTCCTAGGCACTCAAAGGGCACTAAGCATAGAGTGTGAAAACTGAGTTTCCTTGAGAGCTGCTTGGAAGCCTGATGGTGTGTGAAGGTAGTGAGCCAAATGGAGTTGTTCTCCCACAAGAACCACTCAGCTGATCCTTCTTCTTCCATATGCCCTTCACCAACATGCAGTGTTTCCTTGATTGAATTAGCTCTCACACCAATATTTGCGTCTAGAGCCTTTGCATTGAGGGCTATGTGAAAACGGCTGTGGGGCTGAAGTTGCCTGTGAATGTTGAGTTGGTGGCATGTGAAACCTGCATGTGGAGCATTCGTTTGTGTGGGATGCTCACCAAGCTTCATTTCAGTCCTAGGCACTCAAAGGGCACTAAGCATAGAGTGTGAAAACTGAGTTTCCTGGAGAGCTGCTTGGAAGCCTGATGGTGTGTGAAGTTAGTGAGCCAAATGGAGTTGTTCTCCCACAAGAACCACTCGGCTGATTCTTCTTCAATATGCCCTTCACTAACATGCAGTGTTTCCTTGATTGAATTAGCTCTCACACCAATATTTGCTTCTAGAGCCTTTGCATTGAGGGCTATGTGAAAACGGCTGTGGCGCTGAAGTTGCCTGTGAATGTGGAGTTGGTGGCATGTGAAACCCGCATGTGGAGCATTCTTTTGTGTGGGATGCTCTACCAGGTTCATTCCTAGATAATGCACTCAAAGGGCACTAAGCATAGAGTGTGAAAACTGAGTTTCCTTGAGAGCTACTTGGAAGCCTGATGGTGTGTGAGTTAGTGAGCCAAATGGAGTTGTTCTCCCACAAGGACCACTCGGCTGATCCTTCTTCTTCAATATGCCCTTCACCAACATGCAGTGTTTCCTTGATTGAATTAGCTCTCACACCAATATTTGCGTCTAGAGCCTTTGCATTGAGGGCTATCTGAAAACGGCTGTGGCTGTGAAGTTGCCTGTGAATGTGGAGTTTGTGGCATGCGAAACCCGCATGTAGAGCATTCGTTTGTGTGGATGCTCACCAAGCTTCATATCAGTCCTAGGCACTCAAAGGGCACTAAGCATAGAGTGTGAAAACTGAGTTTCCTTGAGAGCTGCTTGAAGCCTGATGGTGTGTGAAGTTAGTGAGCCAAATGGAGTTGTTCTCCCACAAGAACCACTCGGCTGATCCTTCTCTTCAATATGCCCTTCACCAACATGCAGTGTTTCCTTGATTGAATTAGCTCTCACACCAATATTTGCGTCTAGAGCCTTTGCATTGAGGGCTATCTGAAAACAGCTGTGGCGCTGAAGTTGCCTGTGAATGTGGAGTTGGTGCAAGTGAAACACGCATGTGGAGCATTCTTTTGTGTGGGATGCTCTACCAGGTTCATTCCTAGATAATGCACTGAAAGGGCACTAAGCATAGAGTGTGAAAACTGAGTTTCCTTGAGAGCTGCTTGGAAGCCTGATGGTGTGTGAAGTTAGTGAGCCAAATGGAGTTGTTCTCCCACAAGAACCACTCTTCTGATCCTTCTTCTTCAATATGCCCTTCACCAACATGCAGTGTTTCCTTGATTGAATTAGCTCTCACACCAATATTTGCGTCTAGAGCCTTTGCATTGAGGGCTATCTGAAAACGGCTGTGGCGCTGAAGTTGCCTGTGAATGTGGAGTTGGTGGCATGTGAAACCCGCATGTGGAGCATTCGTTTGTGTGGGATGCTCTACCAGGTGCATTCCTAGATAATGCACTCAAAGGGCACTAAGCATAGAGTGTGAAAACTGAGTTTCCTTGAGAGCTGCTTGGAAGCCTGATGGTGTGTGAAGTTAGTGAGCCAAATGGAGTTGTTCTCCCACAAGAACACTCGGCTGATCCTTCTTCAATATGCCCTTCACCAACATGCAGTGTTTCCTTGATTGAATTAGCTCTCACACCAATATTTGCGTCTAGAGCCTTTGCATTGAGGGCTATCTGAAAACGGCTGTGGCGCTGAAGTTGCCTGTGAATGTGGAGTTGGTGGCATGTGAAACCCGCATGTGGAGCATTCGTTTGTGTGGGATGCTCTACCAGGTGCATTCCTAGATAATGCACTCAAAGGGCACTAAGCATAGAGTGTGAAAACTGAGTTTCCTTGAGAGCTGCTTGGAAGCCTGATGGTGTGTGAAGTTAGTGATCCAAAAAGAGTTGTTCTCCCACAAGAACCACTCGGCTGAGCCTTCTTCTTCAATATGCCCTTCACCAACATGCAGTGTTTCCTTGATTGAATTAACTCTCACACCAATATTTGCGTCTAGAGCCTTTGCATTGAGGGCTATCTGAAAACGGCTGTGGCGCTGAAGTTGCCTGTGAATGTGGAGTTGGTGGCATGTGAAACCCGCATGTGGAGCATTCGTTTGTGTGGGATGCTCTACCAGGTGCATTCCTAGATAATGCACTCAAAGGGCACTAAGCAGAGTGTGAAAACTGAGTTTCCTTGAGAGCTGCTTGGAAGCCTGATGGTGTGTGAAGTTAGTGAGCCAAATGGAGTTGTTCTCCCACAAGAACCACTCTGCTGATCCTTCTTCTTCAATATGCCCTTCACCCACATGCAGTGTTTCCTTGATTGAATTAGCTCTCACAGCAATATTTGCGTCTAGAGCCTTTGCATTGAGGGCTATCTGAAAACGGCTGTGGCGCTGAAGTTGCCTGTGAATGTGGAGTTGTGTGGTATGTGAAACCCGCATGTGGAGCATTCTTTTGTGTGGGATGCTCTAATAGATTCATTCCTAGATAATGCACTCAAAGGGCACTAAGCATAGAGTGTGAAAACTGAGTTTCCTTGAGAGCTGCTTGGAAGCCTGATGGTGTGTGAAGTTAGTGAGCCAAATGGAGTTGTTCTCCCACAAGAACCACGTCAGGCTGATCCTTCTTCAATATGCCCTTCACCAACATGCAGTGTTTCCTTGATTGAATTAGCTCTCACACCAATATTTGCGTCTAGAGGCTTTGCATTGAGGGCTATCTGAAAACGGCTGTGGCGCTGAAGTTGCCTGTGAATGTGGAGTTGGTGGCATGTGAAACCTGCATGTGGAGCATTCGTTTGTGTGGGATGCTCACCAAGCTTCATTTCAGTCCTAGGCACTCAAAGGGCACTAAGCATAGAGTGTGAAAACTGAGTTTCCTGGAGAGCTGCTTGGAAGCCTGATGGTGTGTGAAGTTAGTGAGCCAAATGGAGTTGTTCTCCCACAAGAACCACTCGGCTGATTCTTCTTCAATATGCCCTTCACTAACATGCAGTGTTTCCTTGATTGAATTAGCTCTCACAGCAATATTTGCTTCTAGAGCCTTTGCATTGAGGGCTATGTGAAAACGGCTGTGGCGCTGAAGTTGCCTGTGAATGTGGAGTTGGTGGCATGTGAAACCCGCATGTGGAGCATTCGTTTGTGTGGGATGCTCACCAAGCTTCATATCAGTCCTAGGCACTCAAAGGGCACTAAGCATAGAGTGTGAAAACTGAGTTTCCTTGAGAGCTGCTTGGAAGCCTGATGGTGTGTGAAGTTAGTGAGCCAAATGGAGTTGTTCTCCCACAAGAACCACTCGGCTGGTCCTTCTTCTTCAATATGCCCTTCACCAACATGCAGTGTTTCCTTGATTGAATTAGCTCTCACACCAATATTTGCGTCTAGAGCCTTTGCATTGAGGGCTATCTGAAAACAGCTGTGGCGCTGAAGTTGCCTGTGAATGTGGAGTTGGTGGCAAGTGAAACACGCATGTGGAGCATTCTTTTGTGTGGGATGCTCTACCAGGTTCATTCCTAGATAATGCACTGAAAGGGCACTAAGCATAGAGTGTGAAAACTGAGTTTCCTTGAGAGCTGCTTGGAAGCCTGATGGTGTGTGAAGTTAGTGAGCCAAATGGAGTTGTTCTCCCACAAGAACCACTCTTCTGATCCTTCTTCTTCAATATGCCCTTCACCAACATGCAGTGTTTCCTTGATTGAATTAGCTCTCACACCAATATTTGCGTCTAGAGCCTTTGCATTGAGGGCTATCTGAAAACGGCTGTGGCGCTGAAGTTGCCTGTGAATGTGGAGTTGGTGGCATGTGAAACCCGCATGTGGAGCATTCGTTTGTGTGGGATGCTCTACCAGGTGCATTCCTAGATAATGCACTCAAAGGGCACTAAGCATAGAGTGTGAAAACTGAGTTTCCTTGAGAGCTGCTTGGAAGCCTGATGGTGTGTGAAGTTAGTGAGCCAAATGGAGTTGTTCTCCCACAAGAACCACTCGGCTGATCCTTCTTCAATATGCCCTTCACCAACATGCAGTGTTTCCTTGATTGAATTAGCTCTCACACCAATATTTGCGTCTAGAGCCTTTGCATTGAGGGCTATCTGAAAACGGCTGTGGCGCTGAAGTTGCCTGTGAATGTGGAGTTGGTGGCATGTGAAACCCGCATGTGGAGCATTCGTTTGTGTGGGATGCTCTACCAGGTGCATTCCTAGATAATGCACTCAAAGGGCACTAAGCATAGAGTGTGAAAACTGATTTTCCTTGAGAGCTGCTTGGAAGCCTGATGGTGTGTGAAGTTAGTGATCCAAATGGAGTTGTTCTCCCACAAGAACCACTCGGCTGATCCTTCTTCTTCAATATGCCCTTCACCAACATGCAGTGTTTCCTTGATTGAATTAGCTCTCACACCAATATTTGCGTCTAGAGCCTTTGCATTGAGGGCTATCTGAAAACGGCTGTGGCGCTGAAGTTGCCTGTGAATGTGGAGTTGGTGGCATGTGAAACCCGCATGTGGAGCATTCGTTTGTGTGGGATGCTCACCAAGCTTCATTTCAGTCCTAGGCACTCAAAGGGCACTAAGCATAGAGTGTGAAAACTGAGTTTCCTTGAGAGCTGCTTGGAAGCCTGATGGTGTGTGAAGTTAGTGATCCAAATGGAGTTGTTCTCCCACAAGAACCACTCGGCTGATCCTTCTTCAATATGCCCTTCACCAACATGCAGTGTTTCCTTGATTGAATTAGCTCTCACACCAATATTGGCGTCTAGATCCATTGCATTGAGGGCTATCTGAAAACGGCTGTGGCTGTGAAGTTGCCTGTGAATGTGGAGTTGGTGGCATGTGAAACCCGCATGTGGAGCATTCGTTTGTGTGGGATGCTCACCAAGCTTCATTTCAGTCCTAGGCACTCAAAGGGCACTAAGCATAGAGTGTGAAAACTGAGTTTCCTTGAGAGCTGCGTGGAAGCCTGATGGTGTGTGAAGTTAGTGAGCCAAATGGAGTTGTTCTCCCACAAGGACCACTCGGCTGATCCTTCTTCTTCAATATGCCCTTCACCAACATGCAGTGTTTCCTTGATTGAATTAGCTCTCACACCAATATTTGCGTCTAGAGCCTTTGCATTGAGGGCTATCTGAAAACGGCTGTGGCGCTGAAGTTGCCTGTGAATGTGGAGTTGGTGGCATGTGAAACCGGCATGTGGAGCATTCGTTTGTGTGGGATGCTCTACCAGGTTCATTCCTAGATAATGCACTCAAAGGGCACTAAACATAGAGTGTGAAAACTGAGTTTCCTTGAGAGCTGCTTGGAAGCCTGATGGTGTGTGAAGTTAGTGAGCCAAATGGAGTTGTTCTCCCACAAGAACCACTCGGCTGATTCTTCTTCAATATGCCTTCACCAACATGCAGTGTTTCCTTGATTGAATTAGCTCTCACACCAATATTGGCGTCTAGAGCCTTTGCATTGAGGGCTATCTGAAAACGGCTGTGGCGCTGAAGTTGCCTGTGAATGTGGAGTTGGTGGCATGTGAAACCCGCATGTGGAGCATTCGTTTGTGTGGGATACACACCAAGCTTCATTTCAGTCCTAGGCACTCAAAGGGCACTAAGCATAGAGTATTAAAACTGAGTTTCCTTGAGAGCAGCTTGGAAGCCTGATGGTGTGTGAAGTTAGTGAGCCAAATGGAGTTGTTCTCCCACAAGAACCACTCGCTGATGCTTCTTCAATATGCCCTTCACCAACATGCAGTGTTTCCTTGATTGAATTAGCTCTCACACCAATATTTGCGTCTAGATCCATTGCATTGAGGGCTATCTGAAAGCGGTTGTGGCTGTGAAGTTGCCTGTGAATGTGGAGTTGGTGGCATGTGAAACACGCATGTGGAGCATTCGTTTGTGTGGGATGCTCACCAAGCTTCATTTCAGTCCTAGGCACTCAAAGGGCACTAAGCATAGAGTGTGAAAACTGAGTTTCCTTGAGAGCTGCTTGGAAGCCTGATGGTGTGTGAAGTTAGTGAGCCAAATGGAGTTGTTCTCCCACAAGGACCACTCGGCTGATCCTTCTTCTTCAATATGCCCTTAACCCACATGCAGTGTTTCCTTGATTGAATTAGCTCTCACACCAATATTTGCGTCTAGAGCCTTTGCTTTGAGGGCTATCTGAAAGCGGCTGTGGCGCTGAAGTTGCCTGTGAATGTGGAGTTGGTGGCATGTGAAACCCGCATGTGGAGCATTCGTTTGTGTGGGATGCTCACCAAGCTTCATATCAGTCCTAGGCACTCAAAGGGCACTAAGCATAGAGTGTGAAAACTGAGTTTCCTTGAGAGCTGCTTGGAAGCCTGATGGTGTGTGAAGTTAGTGAGCCAAATGGAGTTGTTCTCCCACAAGAACCACTCAGCTGATCCTTCTTCAATATGCCCTTCACCAACATGCAGTGTTTCCTTGATTGAATTAGCTCTCACACCAATATTTGCGTCTAGAGCCTTTGCATTGAGGGCTATCTGAAAACGGCTGTGGCACTGAAGTTGCCTGTGAATGTGGAGTTGGTGGCATGTGAAACCTGCATGTGGAGCATTCGTTTGTGTGGGATGCTCACCAAGCTTCATTTCAGTCCTAGGCACTCAAAGGGCACTAAGCATAGAGTGTGAAAACTGAGTTTCCTTGAGAGCTGCTTGGAAGCCTGATGGTGTGTGAAGTTAGTGAGCCAAATGGAGTTGTTCTCCCACAAGAACCACTCGGCTGATTCTTCTTCAATATGCCCTTCACCAACATGCAGTGTTTCCTTGATTGAATTAGCTCTCACACCAATATTTGCTTCTAGAGCCTTTGCATTGAGGGCTATGTGAAAACGGCTGTGGCGCTGAAGTTGCCTGTGAATGTGGAGTTGGTGGCATGTGAAACCCGCATGTGGAGCATTCTTTTGTGTGGGATGCTCTACCAGGTTCATTCCTAGATAATGCACTCAAAGGGCACTAAGCATAGAGTGTGAAAACTGAGTTTCCTTGAGAGCTACTTGGAAGCCTGATGGTGTGTGAAGTTAGTGAGCCAAATGGAGTTGTTCTCCCACAAGGACCACTCGGCTGATCCTTCTTCTTCAATATGCCCTTCACCAACATGCAGTGTTTCCTTGATTGAATTAGCTCTCACACCAATATTTGCGTCTAGAGCCTTTGCATTGAGGGCTATCTGAAAACGGCTGTGGCTGTGAAGTTGCCTGTGAATGTGGAGTTTGTGGCATGTGAAACCCGCATGTGGAGCATTCGTTTGTGTGGGATGCTCACCAAGCTTCATATCAGTCCTAGGCACTCAAAGGGCACTAAGCATAGAGTGTGAAAACTGAGTTTCCTTGAGAGCTGCTTGGAAGCCTGATGGTGTGTGAAGTTAGTGATCCAAATGGAGTTGTTCTCCCACAAGAACCACTCGGCTGAGCCTTCTTCTTCAATATGCCCTTCACCAACATGCAGTGTTTCCTTGATTGAATTAACTCTCACACCAATATTTGCGTCTAGAGCCTTTGCATTGAGGGCTATCTGAAAACGGCTGTGGCGCTGAAGTTGCCTGTGAATGTGGAGTTGGTGGCATGTGAAACCCGCATGTGGAGCATTCGTTTGTGTGGGATGCTCTACCAGGTGCATTCCTAGATAATGCACTCAAAGGGCACTAAGCAGAGTGTGAAAACTGAGTTTCCTTGAGAGCTGCTTGGAAGCCTGATGGTGTGTGAAGTTAGTGAGCCAAATGGAGTTGTTCTCCCACAAGAACCACTCTGCTGATCCTTCTTCTTCAATATGCCCTTCACCCACATGCAGTGTTTCCTTGATTGAATTAGCTCTCACAGCAATATTTGCGTCTAGAGCCTTTGCATTGAGGGCTATCTGAAAACGGCTGTGGCGCTGAAGTTGCCTGTGAATGTGGAGTTGGTGGCATGTGAAACCCGCATGTGGAGCATTCGTTTGTGTGGGATGCTCACCAAGCTTCATATCAGTCCTAGGCACTCAAAGGGCACTAAGCATAGAGTGTGAAAACTGAGTTTCCTTGAGAGCTGCTTGGAAGCCTGATGGTGTGTGAAGGTAGTGAGCCAAATGGAGTTGTTCTCCCACAAGAACCACTCAGCTGATCCTTCTTCTTCCATATGCCCTTCACCAACATGCAGTGTTTCCTTGATTGAATTAGCTCTCACACCAATATTTGCGTGTAGAGCCTTTGCATTGAGGGCTATCTGAAAACGGCTGTGGCGCTGAAGTTGCCTGTGAATGTGGAGTTGGTGGCATGTGAAACCTGCATGTGGAGCATTCGTTTGTGTGGGATGCTCACCAAGCTTCATTTCAGTCCTAGGCACTCAAAGGGCACTAAGCATAGAGTGTGAAAACTGAGTTTCCTGGAGAGCTGCTTGGAAGCCTGATGGTGTGTGAAGTTAGTGAGCCAAATGGAGTTGTTCTCCCACAAGAACCACTCGGCTGATTCTTCTTCAATATGCCCTTCACTAACATGCAGTGTTTCCTTGATTGAATTAGCTCTCACACCAATATTTGCTTCTAGAGCCTTTGCATTGAGGGCTATGTGAAAACGGCTGTGGCGCTGAAGTTGCCTGTGAATGTGGAGTTGGTGGCATGTGAAACCCGCATGTGGAGCATTCGTTTGTGTGGGATGCTCACCAAGCTTCATATCAGTCGTAGGCACTCAAAGGGCACTAAGCATAGAGTGTGAAAACTGAGTTTCCTTGAGAGCTGCTTGGAAGCCTGATGGTGTGTGAAGTTAGTGAGCCAAATGGAGTTGTTCTCCCACAAGAACCACTCGGCTGGTCCTTCTTCTTCAATATGCCCTTCACCAACATGCAGTGTTTCCTTGATTGAATTAGCTCTCACACCAATATTTGCGTCTAGAGCCTTTGCATTGAGGGCTATCTGAAAACAGCTGTGGCGCTGAAGTTGCCTGTGAATGTGGAGTTGGTGGCAAGTGAAACACGCATGTGGAGCATTCTTTTGTGTGGGATGCTCTACCAGGTTCATTCCTAGATAATGCACTGAAAGGGCACTAAGCATAGAGTGTGAAAACTGAGTTTCCTTGAGAGCTGCTTGGAAGCCTGATGGTGTGTGAAGTTAGTGAGCCAAATGGAGTTGTTCTCCCACAAGAACCACTCTTCTGATCCTTCTTCTTCAATATGCCCTTCACCAACATGCAGTGTTTCCTTGATTGAATTAGCTCTTCACACCAATATTTGCGTCTAGAGCCTTTGCATTGAGGGCTATCTGAAAACGGCTGTGGCGCTGAAGTTGCCTGTGAATGTGGAGTTGGTGGCATGTGAAACCCGCATGTGGAGCATTCGTTTGTGTGGGATGCTCTACCAGGTGCATTCCTAGATAATGCACTCAAAGGGCACTAAGCATAGAGTGTGAAAACTGAGTTTCCTTGATAGCTGCTTGGAAGCCTGATGGTGTGTGAAGTTAGTGAGCCAAATGGAGTTGTTCTCCCACAAGAACCACTCGGCTGATCCTTCTTCAATATGCCTTCACCAACATGCAGTGTTTCCTTGATTGAATTAGCTCTCACACCAATATTTGCGTCTAGAGCCTTTGCATTGAGGGCTATCTGAAAACGGCTGTGGCGCTGAAGTTGCCTGTGAATGTGGAGTTGGTGGCATGTGAAACCCGCATGTGGAGCATTCGTTTGTGTGGGATGCTCTACCAGGTGCATTCCTAGATAATGCACTCAAAGGGCACTAAGCATAGAGTGTGAAAACTGATTTTCCTTGAGAGCTGCTTGGAAGCCTGATGGTGTGTGAAGTTAGTGATCCAAATGGAGTTGTTCTCCCACAAGAACCACTCGGCTGATCCTTCTTCTTCAATATGCCCTTCACCAACATGCAGTGTTTCCTTGATTGAATTAGCTCTCACACCAATATTTGCGTCTAGAGCCTTTGCATTGAGGGCTATCTGAAAACGGCTGTGGCGCTGAAGTTGCCTGTGAATGTGGAGTTGGTGGCATGTGAAACCCGCATGTGGAGCATTCGTTTGTGTGGGATGCTCACCAAGCTTCATTTCAGTCCTAGGCACTCAAAGGGCACTAAGCATAGAGTGTGAAAACTGAGTTTCCTTGAGAGCTGCTTGGAAGCCTGATGGTGTGTGAAGTTAGTGATCCAAATGGAGTTGTTCTCCCACAAGAACCACTCGGCTGATCCTTCTTCAATATGCCCTTCACCAACATGCAGTGTTTCCTTGATTGAATTAGCTCTCACACCAATATTGGCGTCTAGATCCATTGCATTGAGGGCTATCTGAAAACGGCTGTGGCTGTGAAGTTGCCTGTGAATGTGGAGTTGGTGGCATGTGAAACCCGCATGTGGAGCATTCGTTTGTGTGGGATGCTCACCAAGCTTCATTTCAGTCCTAGGCACTCAAAGGGCACTAAGCATAGAGTGTGAAAACTGAGTTTCCTTGAGAGCTGCGTGGAAGCCTGATGGTGTGTGAAGTTAGTGAGCCAAATGGAGTTGTTCTCCCACAAGGACCACTCGGCTGATCCTTCTTCTTCAATATGCCCTTCACCAACATGCAGTGTTTCCTTGATTGAATTAGCTCTCACACCAATATTTGCGTCTAGAGCCTTTGCATTGAGGGCTATCTGAAAACGGCTGTGGCGCTGAAGTTGCCTGTGAATGTGGAGTTGGTGGCATGTTAAACCGGCATGTGGAGCATTCGTTTGTGTGGGATGCTCTACCAGGTTCATTCCTAGATAATGCACTCAAAGGGCACTAAACATAGAGTGTGAAAACTGAGTTTCCTTGAGAGCTGCTTGGAAGCCTGATGGTGTGTGAAGTTAGTGAGCCAAATGGAGTTGTTCTCCCACAAGAACCACTCGGCTGATTCTTCTTCAATATGCCCTTCACCAACATGCAGTGTTTCCTTGATTGAATTAGCTCTCACACCAATATTGGCGTCTAGAGCCTTTGCATTGAGGGCTATCTGAAAACGGCTGTGGCGCTGAAGTTGCCTGTGAATGTGGAGTTGGTGGCATGTGAAACCCGCATGTGGAGCATTCGTTTGTGTGGGATACACACCAAGCTTCATTTCAGTCCTAGGCACTCAAAGGGCACTAAGCATAGAGTATTAAAACTGAGTTTCCTTGAGAGCAGCTTGGAAGCCTGATGGTGTGTGAAGTTAGTGAGCCAAATGGAGTTGTTCTCCCACAAGAACCACTCGGCTGATGCTTCTTCAATATGCCCTTCACCAACATGCAGTGTTTCCTTGATTGAATTAGCTCTCACACCAATATTTGCGTCTAGATCCATTGCATTGAGGGCTATCTGAAAGCGGTTGTGGCTGTGAAGTTGCCTGTGAATGTGGAGTTGGTGGCATGTGAAACACGCATGTGGAGCATTCGTTTGTGTGGGATGCTCACCAAGCTTCATTTCATTCCTAGGCACTCAAAGGGCACTAAGCATAGAGTGTGAAAACTGAGTTTCCTTGAGAGCTGCTTGGAAGCCTGATGGTGTGTGAAGTTAGTGAGCCAAATGGAGTTGTTCTCCCACAAGGACCACTCGGCTGATCCTTCTTCTTCAATATGCCCTTCACCCACATGCAGTGTTTCCTTGATTGAATTAGCTCTCACACCAATATTTGCGTCTAGAGCCTTTGCTTTGAGGGCTATCTGAAAGCGGCTGTGGCGCTGAAGTTGCCTGTGAATGTGGAGTTGGTGGCATGTGAAACCCGCATGTGGAGCATTCGTTTGTGTGGGATGCTCACCAAGCTTCATATCAGTCCTAGGCACTCAAAGGGCACTAAGCATAGAGTGTGAAAACTGAGTTTCCTTGAGAGCTGCTTGGAAGCCTGATGGTGTGTGAAGTTAGTGAGCCAAATGGAGTTGTTCTCCCACAAGAACCACTCAGCTGATCCTTCTTCAATATGCCCTTCACCAACATGCAGTGTTTCCTTGATTGAATTAGCTCTCACACCAATATTTGCGTCTAGAGCCTTTGCATTGAGGGCTATCTGAAAACGGCTGTGGCACTGAAGTTGCCTGTGAATGTGGAGTTGGTGGCATGTGAAACCTGCATGTGGAGCATTCGTTTGTGTGGGATGCTCACCAAGCTTCATTTCAGTCCTAGGCACTCAAAGGGCACTAAGCATAGAGTGTGAAAACTGAGTTTCCTTGAGAGCTGCTTGGAAGCCTGATGGTGTGTGAAGTTAGTGAGCCAAATGGAGTTGTTCTCCCACAAGAACCACTCGGCTGATTCTTCTTCAATATGCCCTTCACCAACATGCAGTGTTTCCTTGATTGAATTAGCTCTCACACCAATATTTGCTTCTAGAGCCTTTGCATTGAGGGCTATGTGAAAACGGCTGTGGCGCTGAAGTTGCCTGTGAATGTGGAGTTGGTGGCATGTGAAACCCGCATGTGGAGCATTCGTTTGTGTGGGATGCTCTACCAGGTGCATTCCTAGATAATGCACTCAAAGTGCACTAAGCATAGAGTGTGAAAACTGAGTTTCCTTGAGAGCTGCTTGGAAGCCTGATGGTGTGTGAAGTTAGTGAGCCAAATGGAGTTGTTCTCCCACAAGGACCACTCGGCTGATCCTTCATCTTCAATATGCCCTTCACCAACATGCAGTGTTTCCTTGATTGAATTAGCTCTCACACCAATATTTGCGTCTAGAGCCTTTGCATTGAGGGCTATCTGAAAATGGCTGTGGCGCTGAAGTTGCCTGTGAATGTGGAGTTGGTGGCATGTGAAACCCGCATGTGGAGAATTCGTTTGTGTGGGATGCTCACCAAGCTTCATATCAGTCCTAGGCACTCAAAGGGCACTAAGCATAGAGTGTGAAAACTGAGTTTCCTTGAGAGCTGCTTGGAAGCCTGATGGTGTGTGAAGTTAGTGAGCCAAATGGAGTTGTTCTCCCACAAGAACCACTCAGCTGATCCTTCTTCAATATGCCCTTCACCAACATGCAGTGTTTCCTTGATTGAATTAGCTCTCACACCAATATTTGCGTCTAGAGCCTTTGCATTGAGGGCTATCTGAAAACGGCTGTGGCGCTGAAGTTGCCTGTGAATGTGGAGTTGGTGGCATGTGAAACCCGCATGTGGAGCATTTTTTTGTGTGGGATGCTCTACCAGGTTCATTCCTAGATAATGCACTCAAAGGGCACTAAGCATAGAGTGTGAAAACTGAGTTTCCTTGAGAGCTGCTTGGAAGCCTGATGGTGTGTGAAGTTAGTGAGCCAAATGGAGTTGTTCTCCCACAAGAACCACTCGGCTGAGCCTTCTTCAATATGCCCTTCACCAACATGCAGTGTTTCCTTGATTGAATTAGCTCTCACACCAATATTTGCGTCTAGAGCCTTTGCATTGAGGGCTATGTGAAAACGGCTGTGGCGCTGAAGTTGCCTGTGAATGTGGAGTTGGTGGCATGTGAAACCCGCATGTGGAGCATTCGTTTGTGTGGGATGCTCTACCAGGTGCATTCCTAGATAATGCACTCAAAGGGCACTAAGCATAGAGTGTGAAAACTGAGTTTCCTTGAGAGCTGCTTGGAAGCCTGATGGTGTGTGAAGTTAGTGATCCAAATGGAGTTGTTCTCCCACAAGAACCACTCGGCTGATCCTTCTTCAATATTCCCTTCACCAACATGCAGTGTTTCCTTGATTGAATTAGCTCTCACACCAATATTTGCGTCTAGAGCCTTTGCATTGAGGGCTATCTGAAAACGGCTGTGGCGCTGAAGTTGCCTGTGAATGTGGAGTTGGTGGCATGTGAAACCCGCATGTGGAGCATTCGTTTGTGTGGGATGCTCTACCAGGTGCATTCCTAGATAATGCACTCAAAGGGCACTAAGCATAGAGTGTGAAAACTGAGTTTCCTTGAGAGCTGCTTGGAAGCCTGATGGTGTGTGAAGTTAGTGATCCAAATGGAGTTGTTCTCCCACAAGAACCACTCTGCTGATCCTTCTTCTTCAATATGTCCTTCACCAACATGCAGTGTTTCCTTGATTGAATTAGCTCTCACACCAATATTTGCGTCTAGAGCCTTTGCATTGAGGGCTATCTGAAAACGGCTGTGGCGCTGAAGTTGCCTGTGAATGTGGAGTTGGTGGCATGTGAAACCCGCATGTGGAGCATTCGTTTGTGTGGGATACACACCAAGCTTCATTTCAGTCCTAGGCACTCAAAGGGCACTAAGCATATAGTGTGAAAACTGCGTTTCCTTGAGAGCTGCTTGGAAGCCTGATGGTGTGTGAAGTTAGTGAGCCAAATGGAGTTGTTCTCCCACAAGAACCACTCGGCTGATCCTTCTTCAATATGCCCTTCACCAACATGCAGTGTTTCCTTGATTAAATTAGCTCTCACACCAATATTTGCGTCTAGAGACTTTGCATTGAGGGCTATCTGAAAACGGCTGTGGCGCTGAAGTTGCCTGTGAATGTGGAGTTGGTGGCATGTGAAACCCGCATGTGGAGCATTCTTTTGTGTGGGATGCTCTACCAGGTTCATTCCTAGATAATGCACTCAAAGGGCACTAAGCATAGAGTGTGAAAACTGAGTTTCCTTGAGAGCTGCTTGGAAGCCTGATGGTGTGTGAAGTTAGTGATCCAAATGGAGTTGTTCTCCCACAAGAACCACTCGGCTGAGCCTTCTTCAATATGCCCTTCACCAACATGCAGTGTTTCCTTGATTGAATTAGCTCTCACACCAATATTTGCGTCTAGAGCCTTTGCATTGAGGGCTATCTGAAAACGGCTGTGGCGCTGAAGTTGCCTGTGAATGTGGAGTTGGTGGCATGTGAAACACGCATGTGGAGCATTCGTTTGTGTGGGATGCTCACCAAGATTCATTTCAGTCCTAGGCACTCAAAGGGCACTAAGCATAGAGTGTGAAAACTGAGTTTCCTTGAGAGCTGCTTGGAAGCCTGATGGTGTGTGAAGTTAGTGATCCAAATGGAGTTGTTCTCCCACAAGAACCACTCTGCTGATCCTTCTTCTTCAATATGTCCTTCACCAACATGCAGTGTTTCCTTGATTGAATTAGCTCTCACACCAATATTTGCGTCTAGAGCCTTTGCATTGAGGGCTATCTGAAAACGGCTGTGGCGCTGAAGTTGCCTGTGAATGTGGAGTTGGTGGCATGTGAAACCCGCATGTGGAGCATTCGTTTGTGTGGGATACACACCAAGCTTCATTTCAGTCCTAGGCACTCAAAGGGCACTAAGCATAGAGTGTGAAAACTGAGTTTCCTTGAGAGCTGCTTGGAAGCCTGATGGTGTGTGAAGTTAGTGAGCCAAATGGAGTTGTTCTCCCACAAGAACCACTCGGCTGATCCTTCTTCAATATGCCCTTCACCAACATGCAGTGTTTCCTTGATTGAATTAGCTCTCACACAAATATTGGCGTCTAGATCCATTGCATTGAGGGCTATCTGAAAACGGCTGTGGCTGTGAAGTTGCCTGTGAATGTGGAGTTGGTGGCATGTGAAACCCGCATGTGGAGCATTCGTTTGTGTGGGATGCTCACCAAGCTTCATTTCAGTCCTAGGCACTCAAAGGGCACTAAGCATAGAGTGTGAAAACTGAGTTTCCTTGAGAGCTGCGTGGAAGCCTGATGGTGTGTGAAGTTAGTGAGCCAAATGGAGTTGTTCTCCCACAAGAACCACTCGGCTGATCCTTCTTCTTCAATATGCCCTTCACCAACATGCAGTGTTTCCTTGATTGAATTAGCTCTCACACCAATATTTGCGTCTAGAGCCTTTGCATTGAGGGCTATCTGAAAACGGCTGTGGCGCTGAAGTTGCCTGTGAATGTGGAGTTGGTGGCATGTGAAACCCGCATGTGGAGCATTCGTTTGTGTGGGATGCTCTACCAGGTTCATTCCTAGATAATGCACTCAAACTGCACTAAGCATAGAGTGTGAAAACTGAGTTTCCTTGAGAGCTGCTTGGAAGCCTGATGGTGTGTGAAGTTAGTGAGCCAAATGGAGTTGTTCTCCCACAAGGACCACTCGGCTGATCCTTCTTCTTCAATATGCCCTTCACCAACATGCAGTGTTTCCTTGATTGAATTAGCTCTCACACCAATATTTGCGTCTAGAGCCTTTGCATTGAGGGCTATCTGAAAACGGCTGTGGCGCTGAAGTTGCCTGTGAATGTGGAGTTGGTGGCATGTGAAACCCGCATGTGGAGCATTCGTTTGTGTGGGATGCTCACCAAGCTTCATTTCAGTCCTAGGCACTCAAAGGGCACTAAGCATATAGTGTGAAAACTGCGTTTCCTTGAGAGCTGCTTGGAAGCCTGATGGTGTGTGAAGTTAGTGAGCCAAATGGAGTTGTTCTCCCACAAGAACCACTCGGCTGATCCTTCTTCAATATGCCCTTCACCAACATGCAGTGTTTCCTTGATTGAATTAGCTCTCACAGCAATATTTGCGTGTAGAGCCTTTGCATTGTGGGCTATCTGAAAACGGCTGTGGCGATGAAGTTGCCTGTGAATGTGGAGTTGGTGGCATGTGAAACCCGCATGTGGAGCATTCGTTTGTGTGGGATGCTCACCAAGCTTCATTTCAGTCCTAGGCACTCAAAGGGCACTAAGCATAGAGTGTGAAAACTGAGTTTCCTGGAGAGCTGGTTGGAAGCCTGATGGTGTGTGAAGTTAGTGAGCCAAATGGAGTTGTTCTCCCACAAGAACCATTCAGCTGATTCTTCTTCAATATGCCCTTCACCAACATGCAGTGTTTCCTTGATTGAATTAGCTCTCACACCAATATTTGCGTCTAGAGCCTTTGCATTGAGGGCTATCTGAAAACAGCTGTGGCGTTGAAGTTGCCTGTGAATGTGGAGTTGGTGGCATGTGAAACCCGCATGTGGAGCATTCTTTTGTGTGGGATGCTCACCAAGCTTCATATCAGTCCTAGGCACTCAAAGGGCACTAAGCATATAGTGTGAAAACTGCGTTTCCTTGAGAGCTGCTTGGAAGCCTGATGGTGTGTGAAGTTAGTGAGCCAAATGGAGTTGTTCTCCCACAAGAACCACTCTGATGATCCTTCTTCAATATGCCCTTCAACAGCATCAGTGTTTCCTTGATTGAATTAGCTCTCACACCAATATTTGCGTCTAGAGACTTTGCATTGAGGGCTATCTGAAAACGGCTGTGGCGCTGAAGTTGCCTGTGAATGTGGAGTTGGTGGCATGTGAAACCCGCATGTGGAGCATTCTTTTGTGTGGGATGCTCTACCAGGTTCATTCCTAGATAATGCACTCAAAGGGCACTAAGCATAGAGTGTGAAAACTGAGTTTCCTTGAGAGCTGCTTGGAAGCCTGATGGTGTGTGAAGTTAGTGAGCCAAATGGAGTTGTTCTCCCACAAGAACCACTCGGCTGAGCCTTCTTCAATATGCCCTTCACCAACATGCAGTGTTTCCTTGATTGAATTAGCTCTCACACCAATATTTGCGTCTAGAGCCTTTGCATTGAGGGCTATCTGAAAACGGCTGTGGCGCTGAAGTTGCCTGTGAATGTGGAGTTGGTGGCATGTGAAACACGCATGTGGAGCATTCGTTTGTGTGGGATGCTCACCAAGCTTCATTTCAGTCCTAGGCACTCAAAGGGCACTAAGCATAGAGTGTGAAAACTGAGTTTCCTTGAGAGCTGCTTGGAAGCCTGATGGTGTGTGAAGTTAGTGAGCCAAATGGAGTTGTTCTCCCACAAGAACCACTCAGCTGATTCTTCTTCAATATGCCCTTCACCAACATGCAGTGTTTCCTTGATTGAATTAGCTCTCACACCAATATTTGCGTCTAGAGCCTTTGCATTGAGGGCTATCTGAAAACGGCTGTGGCGCTGAAGTTGCCTGTGAATGTGGAGTTGGTGGCATGTGAAACCCGCATGTGGAGCATTCGTTTGTGTGGGATGCTCTACCAGGTGCATTCCTAGATAATGCACTGAAAGGGCACTAAGCATAGAGTGTGAAAACTGAGTTTCCTTGAGAGCTGCTTGGAAGCCTGATGGTGTGTGAAGTTAGAGATCCAAATGGAGTTGTTCTCCCACAAGAACCACTCGGCTGATCCTTCTTCTTCAATATGCACTTCACCAACATGCAGTGTTTCCTTGATTGAATTAGCTCTCACACCAATATTTGCGTCTAGAGCCTTTGCATTGAGGGCTATCTGAAAACGGCTGTGGCGCTGAAGTTGCCTGTGAATGTTAGTTGGTGGCATGTTAAACCCGCATGTGGAGCATTCGTTTGTGTGGGATGCTCTACCAGGTTCATTCCTAGATAATGCACTCAAAGGGCACTAAGCATAGAGTGTGAAAACTGAGTTTCCTTGAGAGCTGCTTGGAAGCCTGATGGTGTGTGAAGTTAGTGAGCCAAATGGAGTTGTTCTCCCACAAGAACCACTCGGCTGATCCTTCTTCAATATGCCCTTCACCAACATGCAGTGTTTCCTTGATTGAATTAGCTCTCACAGCAATATTTGCGTGTAGAGCCTTTGCATTGAGGGCTATCTGAAAACGGCTGTGGCGATGAAGTTGCCTGTGAATGTGGAGTTGGTGGCATGTGAAACCCGCATGTGGAGCATTCGTTTGTGTGGGATGCTCACCAAGCTTCATTTCAGTCCTAGGCACTCAAAGGGCACTAAGCATAGAGTGTGAAAACTGAGTTTCCTGGAGAGCTGGTTGGAAGCCTGATGGTGTGTGAAGTTAGTGAGCCAAATGGAGTTGTTCTCCCACAAGAACCATTCAGCTGATTCTTCTTCAATATGCCCTTCACCAACATGCAGTGTTTCCTTGATTGAATTAGCTCTCACACCAATATTTGCGTCTAGAGCCTTTGCATTGAGGGCTATCTGAAAACAGCTGTGGCGCTGAAGTTGCCTGTGAATGTGGAGTTGGTGGCATGTGAAACCCGCATGTGGAGCATTCGTTTGTGTGGGATGCTCACCAAGCTTCATTTCAGTCCTAGGCACTCAAAGGGCACTAAGCATAGAGTGTGAAAACTGAGTTTCCTTGAGAGCTGGTTGGAAGCCTAATGGTGTGTGAAGTTAGTGAGCCAAATGGAGTTGTTCTCCCACAAGAACCACTCGGCTGATCCTTCTTCTTCAATATGCCCTTCACCAACATGCAGTGTTTCCTTGATTGAATTAGCTCTCACACCAATATTTGCGTCTAGAGCCTTTGCATTGAGGGCTATCTGAAAACGGCTGTGGCGCTGAAGTTGCCTGTGAATGTGGAGTTGGTGGCATGTGAAACCCGCATGTGGAGCATTCGTTTGTGTGGGATGCTCTACCAGGTTCATTCCTAGATAATGCACTCAAACTGCACTAAGCATAGAGTGTGAAAACTGAGTTTCCTTGAGAGCTGCTTGGAAGCCTGATGGTGTGTGAAGTTAGTGAGCCAAATGGAGTTGTTCTCCCACAAGGACCACTCGGCTGATCCTTCTTCTTCAATATGCCCTTCACCAACATGCAGTGTTTCCTTGATTGAATTAGCTCTCACACCAATATTTGCGTCTAGAGCCTTTGCATTGAGGGCTATCTGAAAACGGCTGTGGCGCTGAAGTTGCCTGTGAATGTGGAGTTGGTGGCATGTGAAACCCGCATGTGGAGCATTCGTTTGTGTGGGATGCTCACCAAGCTTCATTTCAGTCCTAGGCACTCAAAGGGCACTAAGCATATAGTGTGAAAACTGCGTTTCCTTGAGAGCTGCTTGGAAGCCTGATGGTGTGTGAAGTTAGTGAGCCAAATGGAGTTGTTCTCCCACAAGAACCACTCGGCTGATCCTTCTTCAATATGCCCTTCACCAACATGCAGTGTTTCCTTGATTGAATTAGCTCTCACACCAATATTTGCGTGTAGAGCCTTTGCATTGTGGGCTATCTGAAAACGGCTGTGGCGATGAAGTTGCCTGTGAATGTGGAGTTGGTGGCATGTGAAACCCGCATGTGGAGCATTCGTTTGTGTGGGATGCTCACCAAGCTTCATTTCAGTCCTAGGCACTCAAAGGGCACTAAGCATAGAGTGTGAAAACTGAGTTTCCTGGAGAGCTGGTTGGAAGCCTGATGGTGTGTGAAGTTAGTGAGCCAAATGGAGTTGTTCTCCCACAAGAACCATTCAGCTGATTCTTCTTCAATATGCCCTTCACCAACATGCAGTGTTTCCTTGATTGAATTAGCTCTCACACCAATATTTGCGTCTAGAGCCTTTGCATTGAGGGCTATCTGAAAACAGCTGTGGCGTTGAAGTTGCCTGTGAATGTGGAGTTGGTGGCATGTGAAACCCGCATGTGGAGCATTCTTTTGTGTGGGATGCTCACCAAGCTTCATATCAGTCCTAGGCACTCAAAGGGCACTAAGCATATAGTGTGAAAACTGCGTTTCCTTGAGAGCTGCTTGGAAGCCTGATGGTGTGTGAAGTTAGTGAGCCAAATGGAGTTGTTCTCCCACAAGAACCACTCTGATGATCCTTCTTCAATATGCCCTTCAACAGCATCAGTGTTTCCTTGATTGAATTAGCTCTCACACCAATATTTGCGTCTAGAGACTTTGCATTGAGGGCTATCTGAAAACGGCTGTGGCGCTGAAGTTGCCTGTGAATGTGGAGTTGGTGGCATGTGAAACCCGCATGTGGAGCATTCTTTTGTGTGGGATGCTCTACCAGGTTCATTCCTAGATAATGCACTCAAAGGGCACTAAGCATAGAGTGTGAAAACTGAGTTTCCTTGAGAGCTGCTTGGAAGCCTGATGGTGTGTGAAGTTAGTGAGCCAAATGGAGTTGTTCTCCCACAAGAACCACTCGGCTGAGCCTTCTTCAATATGCCCTTCACCAACATGCAGTGTTTCCTTGATTGAATTAGCTCTCACACCAATATTTGCGTCTAGAGCCTTTGCATTGAGGGCTATCTGAAAACGGCTGTGGCGCTGAAGTTGCCTGTGAATGTGGAGTTGGTGGCATGTGAAACACGCATGTGGAGCATTCGTTTGTGTGGGATGCTCACCAAGCTTCATTTCAGTCCTAGGCACTCAAAGGGCACTAAGCATAGAGTGTGAAAACTGAGTTTCCTTGAGAGCTGCTTGGAAGCCTGATGGTGTGTGAAGTTAGTGAGCCAAATGGAGTTGTTCTCCCACAAGAACCACTCAGCTGATTCTTCTTCAATATGCCCTTCACCAACATGCAGTGTTTCCTTGATTGAATTAGCTCTCACACCAATATTTGCGTCTAGAGCCTTTGCATTGAGGGCTATCTGAAAACGGCTGTGGCGCTGAAGTTGCCTGTGAATGTGGAGTTGGTGGCATGTGAAACCCGCATGTGGAGCATTCGTTTGTGTGGGATGCTCTACCAGGTGCATTCCTAGATAATGCACTGAAAGGGCACTAAGCATAGAGTGTGAAAACTGAGTTTCCTTGAGAGCTGCTTGGAAGCCTGATGGTGTGTGAAGTTAGAGATCCAAATGGAGTTGTTCTCCCACAAGAACCACTCGGCTGATCCTTCTTCTTCAATATGCACTTCACCAACATGCAGTGTTTCCTTGATTGAATTAGCTCTCACACCAATATTTGCGTCTAGAGCCTTTGCATTGAGGGCTATCTGAAAACGGCTGTGGCGCTGAAGTTGCCTGTGAATGTTAGTTGGTGGCATGTTAAACCCGCATGTGGAGCATTCGTTTGTGTGGGATGCTCTACCAGGTTCATTCCTAGATAATGCACTCAAAGGGCACTAAGCATAGAGTGTGAAAACTGAGTTTCCTTGAGAGCTGCTTGGAAGCCTGATGGTGTGTGAAGTTAGTGAGCCAAATGGAGTTGTTCTCCCACAAGAACCACTCGGCTGATCCTTCTTCAATATGCCCTTCACCAACATGCAGTGTTTCCTTGATTGAATTAGCTCTCACAGCAATATTTGCGTGTAGAGCCTTTGCATTGAGGGCTATCTGAAAACGGCTGTGGCGATGAAGTTGCCTGTGAATGTGGAGTTGGTGGCATGTGAAACCCGCATGTGGAGCATTCGTTTGTGTGGGATGCTCACCAAGCTTCATTTCAGTCCTAGGCACTCAAAGGGCACTAAGCATAGAGTGTGAAAACTGAGTTTCCTGGAGAGCTGGTTGGAAGCCTGATGGTGTGTGAAGTTAGTGAGCCAAATGGAGTTGTTCTCCCACAAGAACCATTCAGCTGATTCTTCTTCAATATGCCCTTCACCAACATGCAGTGTTTCCTTGATTGAATTAGCTCTCACACCAATATTTGCGTCTAGAGCCTTTGCATTGAGGGCTATCTGAAAGCAGCTGTGGCGCTGAAGTTGCCTGTGAATGTGGAGTTGGTGGCATGTGAAACCCGCATGTGGAGCATTCGTTTGTGTGGGATGCTCACCAAGCTTCATTTCAGTCCTAGGCACTCAAAGGGCACTAAGCATAGAGTGTGAAAACTGAGTTTCCTTGAGAGCTGGTTGGAAGCCTAATGGTGTGTGAAGTTAGTGAGCCAAATGGAGTTGTTCTCCCACAAGAACCACTCGGCTGATCCTTCTTCTTCAATATGCCCTTCACCAACATGCAGTGTTTCCTTGATTGAATTAGCTCTCACACCAATATTTGCGTCTAGAGCCTTTGCATTGAGGGCTATCTGAAAACGGCTGTGGCGCTGAAGTTGCCTGTGAATGTGGAGTTGGTGGCATGTGAAACCCGCATGTGGAGCATTCGTTTGTGTGGGATGCTCACCAAGCTTCATTTCAGTCCAAGGCACTCAAAGGGCACTAAGCATAGAGTGTGAAAACTGAGTTTCCTTGAGAGCTGCTTGGAAGCCTGATGGTGTGTGAAGTTAGTGAGCCAAATGGAGTTGTTCTGCCTCAAGGACCACTCGGCTGATCCTTCTTCTTCAATATGCCCTTCACCAACATGCAGTGTTTCCTTGATTGAATTAGCTCTCACACCAATATTTGCGTCTAGAGCCTTTGCATTGAGGGCTATCTGAAAACGGCTGTGGCGCTGAAGTTGCCTGTGAATGTGGAGTTGGTGGCATGTGAAACCCGCATGTGGAGCATTCGTTTGTGTGGGATGCTCACCAAGCTTCATTTCAGTCCTAGGCACTCAAAGGGCACTAAGCATAGAGTGTGAAAACTGAGTTTCCTTGAGAGCTGCTTGGAAGCCTGATGGTGTGTGAAGTTAGTGAGCCAAATGGAGTTGTTCTCCCACAAGAACCACTCAGCTGATCCTTCTTCAATATGCCCTTCACCAACATGCAGTGTTTCCTTGATTGAATTAGCTCTCACACCAATATTTGCGTCTAGAGCCTTTGCATTGAGGGCTATCTGAAAACGGCTGTGGCGCTGAAGTTGCCTGTGAATGTGGAGTTGGTGGCATGTGAAACCCGCATGTGGAGCATTCGTTTGTGTGGGATGCTCTACCAGGTGCATTCCTAGATAATGCACTCAAACTGCACTAAGCATAGAGTGTGAAAACTGAGTTTCCTTGAGAGTTGCTTGGAAGCCTGATGGTGTGTGAAGTTAGTGAGCCAAATGGAGTTGTTCTCCCACAAGGACCACTCTGCTGATCCTTCTTCTTCAATATGCCCTTCACCAACATGCAGTGTTTCCTTGATTGAATTAGCTCTCACACCAATATTTGCGTCTAGAGCCTTTGCATTGAGGGCTATCTGAAAACGGCTGTGGCGCTGAAGTTGCCTGTGAATGTGGAGTTGGTGGCATGTGAAACCCGCATGTGGAGCATTCTTTTGTGTGGGATGCTCTACCAGGTTCATTCCTAGATAATGCACTCAAAGGGCACTAAGCATAGAGTGTGAAAACTGAGTTTCCTTGAGAGCTGCTTGGAAGCCTGATGGTGTGTGAAGTTAGTGAGCCAAATGGAGTTGTTCTCCCACAAGAACCACTCGGCTGAGCCTTCTTCAATATGCCCTTCACCAACATGCAGTGTTTCCTTGATTGAATTAGCTCTCACACCAATATTTGCGTCTAGAGCCTTTGCATTGAGGGCTATCTGAAAACGGCTGTGGCGCTGAAGTTGCCTGTGAATGTGGAGTTGGTGGCATGTGAAACCCGCATGTGGAGCATTCGTTTGTGTGGGATGCTCTACCAGGTGCATTCCTAGATAATGCACTCAAACTGCACTAAGCATAGAGTGTGAAAACTGAGTTTCCTTGAGAGTTGCTTGGAAGCCTGATGGTGTGTGAAGTTAGTGAGCCAAATGGAGTTGTTCTCCCACAAGGACCACTCTGCTGATCCTTCTTCTTCAATATGCCCTTCACCAACATGCAGTGTTTCCTTGATTGAATTAGCTCTCACACCAATATTTGCGTCTAGAGCCTTTGCATTGAGGGCTATCTGAAAACGGCTGTGGCGCTGAAGTTGCCTGTGAATGTGGAGTTGGTGGCATGTGAAACCCGCATGTGGAGCATTCTTTTGTGTGGGATGCTCTACCAGGTTCATTCCTAGATAATGCACTCAAAGGGCACTAAGCATAGAGTGTGAAAACTGAGTTTCCTTGAGAGCTGCTTGGAAGCCTGATGGTGTGTGAAGTTAGTGAGCCAAATGGAGTTGTTCTCCCACAAGAACCACTCGGCTGAGCCTTCTTCAATATGCCCTTCACCAACATGCAGTGTTTCCTTGATTGAATTAGCTCTCACACCAATATTTGCGTCTAGAGCCTTTGCATTGAGGGCTATCTGAAAACGGCTGTGGCGCTGAAGTTGCCTGTGAATGTGGAGTTGGTGGCATGTGAAACCCGCATGTGGAGCATTCGTTTGTGTGGGATGCTCTACCAGGTGCATTCCTAGATAATGCACTGAAAGGGCACTAAGCATAGAGTGTGAAAACTGAGTTTCCTTGAGAGCTGCTTGGAAGCCTGATGGTGTGTGAAGTTAGAGATCCAAATGGAGTTGTTCTCCCACAAGAACCACTCGGCTGATCCTTCTTCTTCAATATGCACTTCACCAACATGCAGTGTTTCCTTGATTGAATTAGCTCTCACACCAATATTTGCGTCTAGAGCCTTTGCATTGAGGGCTATCTGAAAACGGCTGTGGAGCTGAAGTTGCCTGTGAATGTTAGTTGGTGGCATGTTAAACCCGCATGTGGAGCATTCGTTTGTGTGGGATGCTCACCAAGCTTCATTTCAGTCCTAGGCACTCAAAGGGCACTAAGCATAGAGTGTGAAAACTGAGTTTCCTGGAGAGCTGGTTGGAAGCCTGATGGTGTGTGAAGTTAGTGAGCCAAATGGAGTTGTTCTCCCACAAGAACCACTCAGCTGATTCTTCTTCAATATGCCCTTCACCAACATGCAGTGTTTCCTTGATTGAATTAGCTCTCACACCAATATTTGCGTCTAGAGCCTTTGCATTAGGGCTATCTGAAAACGGCTGTGGCGCTGAAGTTGCCTGTGAATGTGGAGTTGGTGGCATGTGAAACCCGCATGTGGAGCATTCGTTTGTGTGGGATGCTCTACCAGGTGCATTCCTAGGTAATGCACTCAAAGGGCACTAAGCATAGAGTGTGAAAACTGAGTTTCCTTGAGAGCTGCTTGGAAGCCTGATGGTGTGTGAAGTTAGTGAGCCAAATGGAGTTGTTCTCCCACAAGAACCACTCGGCTGATTCTTTTTCAATATGCCCTTCACCAACATGCAGTGTTTCCTTGATTGAATTAGCTCTCACACCAATATTGGCGTCTAGATCCATTGCATTGAGGGCTATCTGAAAGCGGTTGTGGCTGTGAAGTTGCCTGTGAATGTGGAGTTGGTGGCATGTGAAACCCGCATGTGGAGCATTCGTTTGTGTGGGATGCTCTACCAGGTTCATTCCTAGATAATGCACTCAAAGGGCACTAAGCATAGAGTGTGAAAACTGAGTTTCCTTGAGAGCTGCTTGGAAGCCTGATGGTGTGTGAAGTTAGTGAGCCAAATGGAGTTGTTCTCCCACAAGAACCACTCGGCTGATTCTTCTTCAATATGCCCTTCACCAACATGCAGTGTTTCCTTGATTGAATTAGCTCTCACACCAATATTGGCGTCTAGAGCCTTTGCACTGAGGTCTATCTGAAAACGGCTGTGGCGCTGAAGTTGCCTGTGAATGTGGAGTTGGTGGCATGTGAAACCCGCATGTGGAGCATTCGTTTGTGTGGGATGCTCTACCAGGTTCATTCCTAGATAATGCACTCAAAGGGCACTAAGCATAGAGTGTGAAAACTGAGTTTCCTTGAGAGCTTCTTGGAATCCTGATGGTGTGTGAAGTTAGTGAGCCAAATGGAGTTGTTCTCCCACAAGAACCACTCTGATGATCCTTCTTCTTCAATATGCCCTTCACCAACATGCAGTGTTTCCTTGATTGAATTAGCTCTCACACCAATTTTTGAGTCTAGAGCCTTTGCATTGAGGGCTATCTGAAAACGGCTGTGGCGCTGAAGTTGCCTGTGAATGTGGAGTTGGTGGCATGTGAAACCCGCATGTGGAGCATTCGTTTGTGTGGGATGCTCTACCAGGTTCATTCCTAGATAATGCACTCAAAGGGCACTAAGCATAGAGTGTGAAAACTGAGTTTCCTTGAGAGCTGCTTGGAAGCCTGATGGTGTGTGAAGTTAGTGAGCCAAATGGAGTTGTTCTCCCAGAAGAACCACTCGGCTTATCCTTCTTCAATATGCCCTTCACCAACATGCAGTGTTTCCTTGATTGAATTAGCTCTCACACCAATATTTGCGTCTAGAGCCTTTGCATTGAGGGCTATCTGAAAACGGCTGTGGCGCTGAAGTTGCCTGTGAATGTGGAGTTGGTGGCATGTGAAACCCGCATGTGGAGCATTCGTTTGTGTGGGATGCTCTACCAGGTGCATTCCTAGATAATGCACTCAAACTGCACTAAGCATAGATTGTGAAAACTGAGTTTCCTTGAGAGTTGCTTGGAAGCCTGATGGTGTGTGAAGTTAGTGAGCCAAATGGAGTTGTTCTCCCACAAGGACCACTCTGCTGATCCTTCTTCTTCAATATGCCCTTCACCAACATGCAGTGTTTCCTTGATTGAATTAGCTCTCACACCAATATTTGCGTCTAGAGCCTTTGCATTGAGGGCTATCTGAAAACGGCTGTGGCGCTGAAGTTGCCTGTGAATGTGGAGTTGGTGGCATGTGAAACCCGCATGTGGAGCATTCTTTTGTGTGGGATGCTCTACCAGGTTCATTCCTAGATAATGCACTCAAAGGGCACTAAGCATAGAGTGTGAAAACTGAGTTTCCTTGAGAGCTGCTTGGAAGCCTGATGGTGTGTGAAGTTAGTGAGCCAAATGGAGTTGTTCTCCCACAAGAACCACTCGGCTGAGCCTTCTTCAATATGCCCTTCACCAACATGCAGTGTTTCCTTGATTGAATTAGCTCTCACACCAATATTTGCGTCTAGAGCCTTTGCATTGAGGGCTATGTGAAAACGGCTGTGGCGCTGAAGTTGCCTGTGAATGTGGAGTTGGTGGCATGTGAAACCCGCATGTGGAGCATTCGTTTGTGTGGGATGCTCTACCAGGTGCATTCCTAGATAATGCACTCAAACTGCACTAAGCATAGAGTGTGAAAACTGAGTTTCCTTGAGAGTTGCTTGGAAGCCTGATGGTGTGTGAAGTTAGTGAGCCAAATGGAGTTGTTCTCCCACAAGGACCACTCTGCTGATCCTTCTTCTTCAATATGCCCTTCACCAACATGCAGTGTTTCCTTGATTGAATTAGCTCTCACACCAATATTTGCGTCTAGAGCCTTTGCATTGAGCGCTATCTGAAAACGGCTGTGGCGCTGAAGTTGCCTGTGAATGTGGAGTTGGTGGCATGTGAAACCCGCATGTGGAGCATTCTTTTGTGTGGGATGCTCTACCAGGTTCATTCCTAGATAATGCACTCAAAGGGCACTAAGCATAGAGTGTGAAAACTGAGTTTCCTTGAGAGCTGCTTGGAAGCCTGATGGTGTGTGAAGTTAGTGAGCCAAATGGAGTTGTTCTCCCACAAGAACCACTCTGATGATCCTTCTTCTTCAATATGCCCTTCACCAACATGCAGTGTTTCCTTGATTGAATTAGCTCTCACACCAATATTTGCGTCTAGAGCCTTTGCATTGAGGGCTATCTGAAAACGGCTGTGGCGCTGAAGTTGCCTGTGAATGTGGAGTTGGTGGCATGTGAAACCCGCATGTGGAGCATTCGTTTGTGTGGGATGCTCTACCAGGTGCATTCCTAGATAATGCACTGAAAGGGCACTAAGCATAGAGTGTGAAAACTGAGTTTCCTTGAGAGCTGCTTGGAAGCCTGATGGTGTGTGAAGTTAGAGATCCAAATGGAGTTGTTCTCCCACAAGAACCACTCGGCTGATCCTTCTTCTTCAATATGCACTTCACCAACATGCAGTGTTTCCTTGATTGAATTAGCTCTCACACCAATATTTGCGTCTAGAGCCTTTGCATTGAGGGCTATCTGAAAACGGCTGTGGCGCTGAAGTTGCCTGTGAATGTTAGTTGGTGGCATGTTAAACCCGCATGTGGAGCATTCGTTTGTGTGGGATGCTCTACCAGGTTCATTCCTAGATAATGCACTCAAAGGGCACTAAGCATAGAGTGTGAAAACTGAGTTTCCTTGAGAGCTGCTTGGAAGCCTGATGGTGTGTGAAGTTAGTGAGCCAAATGGAGTTGTTCTCCCACAAGAACCACTCAGCTGATCCTTCTTCAATATGCCCTTCACCAACATGCAGTGTTTCCTTGATTGAATTAGCTCTCACAGCAATATTTGCGTGTAGAGCCTTTGCATTGAGGGCTATCTGAAAACGGCTGTGGCGATGAAGTTGCCTGTGAATGTGGAGTTGGTGGCATGTGAAACCCGCATGTGGAGCATTCGTTTGTGTGGGATGCTCACCAAGCTTCATTTCAGTCCTAGGCACTCAAAGGGCACTAAGCATAGAGTGTGAAAACTGAGTTTCCTTGAGAGCTGCTTGGAAGCCTGATGGTGTGTGAAGTTAGTGAGCCAAATGGAGTTGTTCTCCCACAAGAACCATTCAGCTGATTCTTCTTCAATATGCCCTTCACCAACATGCAGTGTTTCCTTGATTGAATTAGCTCTCACACCAATATTTGCGTCTAGAGCCTTTGCATTGAGGGCTATCTGAAAACAGCTGTGGCGCTGAAGTTCCCTGTGAATGTGGAGTTGGTGGCATGTGAAACCCGCATGTGGAGCATTCGTTTGTGTGGGATGCTCACCAAGCTTCATTTCAGTCCTAGGCACTCAAAGGGCACTAAGCATAGAGTGTGAAAACTGAGTTTCCTTGAGAGCTGGTTGGAAGCCTAATGGTGTGTGAAGTTAGTGAGCCAAATGGAGTTGTTCTCCCACAAGAACCACTCGGCTGATCCTTCTTCTTCAATATGCCCTTCACCAACATGCAGTGTTTCCTTGATTGAATTAGCTCTCACATCAATATTTGCGTCTAGAGCCTTTGCATTGAGGGCTATCTGAAAACGGCTGTGGCGCTGAAGTTGCCTGTGAATGTGGAGTTGGTGGCATGTGAAACCCGCATGTGGAGCATTCGTTTGTGTGGGATGCTCTACCAGGTTCATTTCAGTCCAAGGCACTCAAAGGGCACTAAGCATAGAGTGTGAAAACTGAGTTTCCTTGAGAGCTGCGTGGAAGCCTGATGGTGTGTGAAGTTAGTGAGCCAAATGGAGTTGTTCTCCCACAAGGACCACTCTGCTGATCCTTCTTCTTCAATATGCCCTTCACCAACATGCAGTGTTTCCTTGATTGAATTAGCTCTCACACCAATATTTGCGTCTAGAGCCTTTGCATTGAGGGCTATCTGAAAACGGCTGTGGCGCTGAAGTTGCCTGTGAATGTGGAGTTGGTGGCATGTGAAACCCGCATGTGGAGCATTCGTTTGTGTGGGATGCTCACCAAGCTTCATTTCAGTCCTAGGCACTCAAAGGACACTAAGCATAGAGTGTGAAAACTGAGTTTCCTTGAGAGCTGCTTGGAAGCCTGATGGTGTGTGAAGTTAGTGAGCCAAATGGAGTTGTTCTCCCACAAGAACCACTCAGCTGATCCTTCTTCAATATGCCCTTCACCAACATGCAGTGTTTCCTTGATTGAATTAGCTCTCACACCAATATTTGCGTCTAGAGCCTTTGCATTGAGGGCTATCTGAAAACGGCTGTGGCGCTGAAGTTGCCTGTGAATGTGGAGTTGGTGGCATGTGAAACCCGCATGTGGAGCATTCGTTTGTGTGGGATGCTCTACCAGGTGCATTCCTAGATAATGCACTCAAAGGGCACTAAGCATAGAGTGTGAAAACTGAGTTTCCTTGAGAGTTGCTTGGAAGCCTGATGGTGTGTGAAGTTAGTGAGCCAAATGGAGTTGTTCTCCCACAAGGACCACTCTGCTGATCCTTCTTCTTCAATATGCCCTTCACCAACATGCAGTGTTTCCTTGATTGAATTAGCTCTCACACCAATATTTGCGTCTAGAGCCTTTGCATTGAGGGCTATCTGAAAACGGCTGTGGCGCTGAAGTTGCCTGTGAATGTGGAGTTGGTGGCATGTGAAACCTGCATGTGGAGCATTCTTTTGTGTGGGATGCTCTACCAGGTTCATTCCTAGATAATGCACTCAAAGGGCACTAAGCATAGAGTGTGAAAACTGAGTTTCCTTGAGAGCTGCTTGGAAGCCTGATGGTGTGTGAAGTTAGTGAGCCAAATGGAGTTGTTCTCCCACAAGAACCACTCGGCTGAGCCTTCTTCAATATGCCCTTCACCAACATGCAGTGTTTCCTTGATTGAATTAGCTCTCACACCAATATTTGCGTCTAGAGCCTTTGCATTGAGGGCTATCTGAAAACGGCTGTGGCGCTGAAGTTGCCTGTGAATGTGGAGTTGGTGGCATGTGAAACCCGCATGTGGAGCATTCGTTTGTGTGGGATGCTCTACCAGGTGCATTCCTAGATAATGCACTCAAACTGCACTAAGCATAGAGTGTGAAAACTGAGTTTCCTTGAGAGTTGCTTGGAAGCCTGATGGTGTGTGAAGTTAGTGAGCCAAATGGAGTTGTTCTCCCACAAGGACCACTCTGCTGATCCTTCTTCTTCAATATGCCCTTCACCAACATGCAGTGTTTCCTTGATTGAATTAGCTCTCACACCAATATTTGCGTCTAGAGCCTTTGCATTGAGGGCTATCTGAAAACGGCTGTGGCGCTGAAGTTGCCTGTGAATGTGGAGTTGGTGGCATGTGAAACCCGCATGTGGAGCATTCTTTTGTGTGGGATGCTCTACCAGGTTCATTCCTAGATAATGCACTCAAAGGGCACTAAGCATAGAGTGTGAAAACTGAGTTTCCTTGAGAGCTGCTTGGAAGCCTGATGGTGTGTGAAGTTAGTGAGCCAAATGGAGTTGTTCTCCCACAAGAACCACTCGGCTGAGCCTTCTTCAATATGCCCTTCACCAACATGCAGTGTTTCCTTGATTGAATTAGCTCTCACACCAATATTTGCGTCTAGAGCCTTTGCATTGAGGGCTATGTGAAAACGGCTGTGGCGCTGAAGTTGCCTGTGAATGTGGAGTTGGTGGCATGTGAAACCCGCATGTGGAGCATTCGTTTGTGTGGGATGCTCTACCAGGTGCATTCCTAGATAATGCACTCAAACTGCACTAAGCATAGAGTGTGAAAACTGAGTTTCCTTGAGAGTTGCTTGGAAGCCTGATGGTGTGTGAAGTTAGTGAGCCAAATGGAGTTGTTCTCCCACAAGGACCACTCTGCTGATCCTTCTTCTTCAATATGCCCTTCACCAACATGCAGTGTTTCCTTGATTGAATTAGCTCTCACACCAATATTTGCGTCTAGAGCCTTTGCATTGAGCGCTATCTGAAAACGGCTGTGGCGCTGAAGTTGCCTGTGAATGTGGAGTTGGTGGCATGTGAAACCCGCATGTGGAGCATTCTTTTGTGTGGGATGCTCTACCAGGTTCATTCCTAGATAATGCACTCAAAGGGCACTAAGCATAGAGTGTGAAAACTGAGTTTCCTTGAGAGCTGCTTGGAAGCCTGATGGTGTGTGAAGTTAGTGAGCCAAATGGAGTTGTTCTCCCACAAGAACCACTCTGATGATCCTTCTTCTTCAATATGCCCTTCACCAACATGCAGTGTTTCCTTGATTGAATTAGCTCTCACACCAATATTTGCGTCTAGAGCCTTTGCATTGAGGGCTATCTGAAAACGGCTGTGGCGCTGAAGTTGCCTGTGAATGTGGAGTTGGTGGCATGTGAAACCCGCATGTGGAGCATTCGTTTGTGTGGGATGCTCTACCAGGTGCATTCCTAGATAATGCACTGAAAGGGCACTAAGCATAGAGTGTGAAAACTGAGTTTCCTTGAGAGCTGCTTGGAAGCCTGATGGTGTGTGAAGTTAGAGATCCAAATGGAGTTGTTCTCCCACAAGAACCACTCGGCTGATCCTTCTTCTTCAATATGCACTTCACCAACATGCAGTGTTTCCTTGATTGAATTAGCTCTCACACCAATATTTGCGTCTAGAGCCTTTGCATTGAGGGCTATCTGAAAACGGCTGTGGCGCTGAAGTTGCCTGTGAATGTTAGTTGGTGGCATGTTAAACCCGCATGTGGAGCATTCGTTTGTGTGGGATGCTCTACCAGGTTCATTCCTAGATAATGCACTCAAAGGGCACTAAGCATAGAGTGTGAAAACTGAGTTTCCTTGAGAGCTGCTTGGAAGCCTGATGGTGTGTGAAGTTAGTGAGCCAAATGGAGTTGTTCTCCCACAAGAACCACTCAGCTGATCCTTCTTCAATATGCCCTTCACCAACATGCAGTGTTTCCTTGATTGAATTAGCTCTCACAGCAATATTTGCGTGTAGAGCCTTTGCATTGAGGGCTATCTGAAAACGGCTGTGGCGATGAAGTTGCCTGTGAATGTGGAGTTGGTGGCATGTGAAACCCGCATGTGGAGCATTCGTTTGTGTGGGATGCTCACCAAGCTTCATTTCAGTCCTAGGCACTCAAAGGGCACTAAGCATAGAGTGTGAAAACTGAGTTTCCTTGAGAGCTGCTTGGAAGCCTGATGGTGTGTGAAGTTAGTGAGCCAAATGGAGTTGTTCTCCCACAAGAACCATTCAGCTGATTCTTCTTCAATATGCCCTTCACCAACATGCAGTGTTTCCTTGATTGAATTAGCTCTCACACCAATATTTGCGTCTAGAGCCTTTGCATTGAGGGCTATCTGAAAACAGCTGTGGCGCTGAAGTTCCCTGTGAATGTGGAGTTGGTGGCATGTGAAACCCGCATGTGGAGCATTCGTTTGTGTGGGATGCTCACCAAGCTTCATTTCAGTCCTAGGCACTCAAAGGGCACTAAGCATAGAGTGTGAAAACTGAGTTTCCTTGAGAGCTGCTTGGAAGCCTGATGGTGTGTGAAGTTAGTGAGCCAAATGGAGTTGTTCTCCCACAA
>NW_026699055.1:0-24082 GCF_030435755.1 Ochotona princeps | reverse complement strand
CACTCGGCTGAGCCTTCTTCAATATGCCCTTAACCAACATGCAGTGTTTCCTTGATTGAATTAGCTTTCACACCAATATTTGCGTCTAGAGCCTTTGCATTGAGAGCTATCTGAAAACGGCTGTGGCGCTGAATTTGCCTGAGAATGTGGAGTTGGTGGCATGTGAAACCTGCATGTGGAGCATTCGTTTGTGTGGGATGCTCTACCAGGTTCATTCCTAGATAATGCACTCAAAGGGCACTAAGCATAGAGTGTGAAAACTGAGTTTCCTTGAGAGCTGCTTGGAAGCCTGATGGTGTGTGAAGTTAGTGAGCCAAATGGAGTTGTTCTCCCACAAGAACCACTCGGCTGATCCTTCTTCAATATGCCCTTCACCAACATGCAGTGTTTCCTTGATTGAATTAGCTCTCACACCAATATTTGCGTCTAGAGCCTTTGCATTGAGGGCTATCTGAAAACGGCTGTGGCGCTAAAGTTGCCTGTGAACGTGGAGTTGGTGGCATGTGAAACCCGCATGTGGAGCATTCGTTTGTGTGGGATGCTCTACCAGGTTCATTCCTAGATAATGCACTCAAAGGGCACTAAGCATAGAGTGTGAAAACTGAGTTTCCTTGAGAGCTGCTTGGAAGCCTGATGGTGTGTGAAGTTAGTGAGCCAAATGGAGTTGTTCTCCCACAAGAACCACTCGGCTAATCCTTCTTCAATATGCCCTTCACCAACATGCAGTGTTTCCTTGATTGAATTAGCTCTCACACCAATATTTGCGTCTAGAGCCTTTGCATTGAGGGCTATCTGAAAACGGCTGTGGCGCTGAAGTTGCCTGTGAATGTGGAGTTGGTGGCACGTGAAACCCGCATGTGGAGCATTCGTTTGTGTGGGATGCTCTACCAGGTTCATTCCAACATAATGCTATCAAAGGGCACTAAGCATAGAGTGTGAAAACTGAGTTTCCTTGAGAGCTGCTTGGAAGCCTGATGGTGTGTGAAGTTAGTGAGCCAAATGGAGTTGTTCTCCCACAAGAACCACTCGGCTGATCCTTCTTCAATATGCCCTTCACCAACATGCAGTGTTTCCTTGAGTGAATTAGCTCTCACACCAATATTTGCGTCTAGAGCCTTTGCATTGAGGGCTATCTGAAAACGGCTGTGGCGCTGAAGTTGCCTGTGAATGTGGAGTTGGCGGCATGTGAAACCCGCATGTGGAGCATTCGTTTGTGTGGGATGCTCTACCAGGATCATTCCTAGATAATGCACTCAAAGGGCACTAAGCATAGATTGTGAAAACTGAGTTTCCTTGAGAGCTGCTTGGAAGCCTGATGGTGTGTGAAGTTAGTGAGCCAAATGGAGTTGTTCTCCCACAAGAACCACTCGGCTGATCCTTCTTCAATATGCCCTTCACCAACATGCAGTGTTTCCTTGAGTGAATTAGCTCTCACACCAATATTTGCGTCTAGAGCCTTTGCATTGAGGGCTATCTGAAAACGGCTGTGGCGCTGAAGTTGCCTGAGAATGTGGAGTTGGTGGCATGTGAAACCCGCATGTGGAGCATTCGTTTGTGTGGGATGCTCACCAAGCTTCATTTCAGTCGTAGGCACTCAAAGGGCACTAAGCATAGAGTGGAAAACTGAGTTTCCTTGAGAGCTGCTTGGAAGCCTGATGGTGTGTGAAGTTAGTGAGCCAAATGGAGTTGTTCTCCCACAAGAACCAGTCGGCTGATCCTTCTTCAATATGCCCTTCACCAACATGCAGTGTTTCCTTGATTGAATTAGCTCTCACACCAATATTTGCGTCTAGAGCCTTTGCATTGAGGGCTATCTGAAAACGGCTGTTGCGCTGAAGTTGCCTGTGAATGTGGAGTTGGTGGCATGTGAAACCCGCATGTGGAGCATTCGTTTGTGTGGGATGCTCCCCAAGCTTCATTTTAGTCCTAGGCACTCAAAGGGCACTAAGCATAGAGTGTGAAAACTGAGTTTCCTTGAGAGCTGCTTGGAAGCCTGATGGTGTGTGAAGTTAGTGAGCCAAATGGAGTTGTTCTCCCACAAGAACCACTCGGCTGATCCTTCTTCAATATGCCCTTCACCAACATGCAGTGTTTCCTTGATTGAATTAGCTCTCACACCAATATTTGCGTCTAGAGCCTTTGCATTGAGGGCTATCTGAAAACGGCTGTGGCGCTGAAGTTGCCTGTGAATGTGGAGTTGGTGGCATGTGAAACCCGCATGTGGAGCATTCGTTTGTGTGGGATGCTCTACCAGGTTCATTCCTAGATAATGCACTCAAAGGGCACTAAGCATAGAGTGTGAAAACTGAGTTTCCCCCTTGAGAGCTGCTTGGAAGCCTGATGGTGTGTGAAGTTAGTGAGCCAAATGGAGTTGTTCTCCCACAAGAACCACTCGGCTGATCCTTCTTCAATATGCCCTTCATCAACATGCATTGTTTCCTTGATTGAATTAGCTCTCACACCAATATTTGCGTCTAGAGCCTTTGCATTGAGGGCTATCTGAAAACGGCTGTGGCGCTGAAGTTGCCTGTGAATGTGGAGTTGGTGGCATGTGAAACCCGCATGTGGAGCATTCGTTTGTGTGGGATGCTCTACCAGGTTCATTCCTAGATAATGCACTCAAAGGTCACTAAGCATAGAGTGTGAAAACTGAGTTTCCTTGAGAGCTGCTTGGAAGCCTGATGGTGTGTGAAGTTAGTGAGCCAAATGGAGTTGTTCTCCCACAAGAACCACTCGGCTGATCCTTCTTCAATATGCCCTTCACCAACATGCAGTGTTTCCTTGATTGAATTAGCTCTCACACCAATATTTGCGTCTAGAGCCTTTGCATTGAGGGCTATGTGAAAACGGCTGTGGCGCTGAAGTTGCCTGTGAATGTGGAGTTGGTGGCATGTGAAACCCGCATGTGGAGCATTCGTTTGTGTGGGATGCTCTACCAGGTTCATTCCTAGATAATGCACTCAAAGGTCACTAAGCATAGAGTGTGAAAACTGAGTTTCCTTGAGAGCTGCTTGGAAGCCTGATGGTGTGTGAAGTTAGTGAGCCAAATGGAGTTGTTCTCCCACAAGAACCACTCGGCTGATCCTTCTTCAATATGCCCTTCACCAACATGCAGTGTTTCCTTGATTGAATTAGCTCTCACACCAATATTTGCGTCTAGAGCCTTTGCATTGAGGGCTATCTGAAAACGGCTGTGGCGCTGAAGTTGCCTGTGAATGTGGAGTTGGTGGCATGTGAAACCCGCATGTGGAGCATTCGTTTGTGTGGGATGCTCTATCAGGTTCATTCCAAGATAATGCAAGCAAAGGGCACTAAGCATAGAGTGTGAAAACTGAGTTTCCTTGAGAGCTGCTTGGAAGCCTGATGGTGTGTGAAGTTAGTGAGCCAAATGGAGTTGTTCTCCCACAAGAACCACTCGGCTGATCCTTCTTCAATATGCCCTTCACCAACATGCAGTGTTTCCTTGATTGAATTAGCTCTCACACCAATATTTGCGTCTAGAGCCTTTGCATTGAGGGCTATGTGAAAACGGCTGTGGCGCTGAAGTTGCCTGTGAATGTGGAGTTGGTGGCATGTGAAACCCGCATGTGGAGCATTCGTTTGTGTGGGATGCTCACCAAGCTTCATTTCAGTCGTAGGCACTCAAAGGGCACTAAGCATAGAGTGGAAAAACTGAGTTTCCTTGAGAGCTGCTTGGAAGCCTGATGGTGTGTGAAGTTAGTGAGCCAAATGGAGTTGTTCTCCCCCAAGAACCACTCGGCTAATCCTTCTTCAATATGCCCTTCACGAACATGCAGTGTTTCCTTGATTGAATTAGCTCTCACACCAATATTTGCGTCTAGAGCCTTTGCATTGAGGGCTATCTGAAAACGGCTGTTGCGCTGAAGTTGCCTGTGAATGTGGAGTTGGTGGCATGTGAAACCCGCATGTGGAGCATTCGTTTGTGTGGGATGCTCACCAAGCTTCATTTCAGTCCTAGGCACTCAAAGGGCACTAAGCATAGAGTGTGAAAACTGAGTTTCCTTGAGAGCTGCTTGGAAGCCTGATGGTGTGTGAAGTTAGTGAGCCAAATGGAGTTGTTCTCCTACAAGAACCGCTCGGCTGATCCTTCTTCAATATGCCCTTCACCAACATGCAGTGTTTCCTTGATTGAATTAGCTCTCACAATAATATTTACGTCTAGAGCCTTTGCATTGAGGGCTATCTGAAAACGGCTGTGGCGCTGAAGTTGCCTGTGAATGTGGAGTTGGTAGCATGTGAAACCCGCATGTGGAGCATTCGTTTGTGTGGGATGCTCTACCAGGATCATTCCTAGATAATGCAATCAAAGGGCACTAAGCATAGATTGTGAAAACTGAGTTTCCTTGAGAGCTGCTTGGAAGCCTGATGGTGTGTGAAGTTAGTGAGCCAAATGGAGTTGTTCTCCCACAAGAACCAGTCGGCTGATCCTTCTTCAATATGCCCTTCACCAACATGCAGTGTTTCCTTGATTGAATTAGCTCTCACACCAATATTTGCGTCTAGAGCCTTTGCATTGAGGGCTATCTGAAAACGGCTGTTGCGCTGAAGTTGCCTGTGAATGTGGAGTTGGTGGCATGTGAAACCCGCATGTGGAGCATTCGTTTGTGTGGGATGCTCACCAAGCTTCATTTTAGTCCTAGGCACTCAAAGGGCACTAAGCATAGAGTGTGAAAACTGAGTTTCCTTGAGAGCTGCTTGGAAGCCTGATGGTGTGTGAAGTTAGTGAGCCAAATGGAGTTGTTCTCCCACAAGAACCACTCGGCTGATCCTTCTTCAATATGCCCTTCACCAACATGCAGTGTTTCCTTGATTGAATTAGCTCTCACACCAATATTTGCGTCTAGAGCCTTTGCATTGAGGGCTATGTGAAAACGGCTGTGGCGCTGAAGTTGCCTGTGAATGTGGAGTTGGTGGCATGTGAAACCCGCATGTGGAGCATTCGTTTTTGTGGGATGCTCTACCAGGTTCATTCCTAGATAATGCACTCAAAGGTCACTAAGCATAGAGTGTGAAAACTGAGTTTCCTTGAGAGCTGCTTGGAAGCCTGATGGTGTGTGAAGTTAGTGAGCCAAATGGAGTTGTTCTCCCACAAGAACCACTCGGCTGATCCTTCTTCAATATGCCCTTCACCAACATGCAGTGTTTCCTTGATTGAATTAGCTCTCACACCAATATTTGCGTCTAGAGCCTTTGCATTGAGGGCTATCTGAAAACGGCTGTGGCGCTGAAGTTGCCTGTGAATGTGGAGTTGGTGGCATGTGAAACCCGCATGTGGAGCATTCGTTTGTGTGGGATGCTCCATCAGGTTCATTCCAAGATAATGCAAGCAAAGGGCACTAAGCATAGAGTGTGAAAACTGAGTTTCCTTGAGAGCTGCTTGGAAGCCTGATGGTGTATGAAGTTAGTGAGCCAAATGGAGTTGTTCTCCCACAAGAACCACTCGGCTGATCCTTCTTCAATATGCCCTTCACCAACATGCAGTGTTTCCTTGATTGAATTAGCTCTCACACCAATATTTGCGTCTAGAGCCTTTGCATTGAGGGCTATGTGAAAACGGCTGTGGCGCTGAAGTTGCCTGTGAATGTGGAGTTGGTGGCATGTGAAACCCGCATGTGGAGCATTCGTTTGTGTGGGATGCTCACCAAGCTTCATTTCAGTCCTAGGCACTCAAAGGGCACTAAGCATAGAGTGTGAAAACTGAGTTTCCTTGAGAGCTGCTTGGAAGCCTGATGGTGTGTGAAGTTAGTGAGCCAAATGGAGTTGTTCTCCCACAAGAACCACTCAGCTGATCCTTCTTCAATATGCCCTTCATCAACATGCATTGTTTCCTTGATTGAATTAGCTCTCACACCAATATTTGCGTCTAGAGCCTTTGCATTGAGGGCTATCTGAAAACGGCTGTGGCGCTGAAGTTGCCTGTGAATGTGGAGTTGGTGGCATGTGAGACCCGCATGTGGAGCATTCGTTTGTGTGGGATGCTCTACCAGGTTCATTCCTAGATAATGCACTCAAGGGTCACTAAGCATAGAGTGTGAAAACTGAGTTTCCTTGAGAGCTGTTTGGAAGCCTGATGGTGTGTGAAGTTAGTGAGCCAAATGGAGTTGTTCTCCCACAAGAACCACTCGGCTGATCCTTCTTCAATATGCCCTTCACCAACATGCAGTGTTTCCTTGATTGAATTAGCTCTCACACCAATATTTGCGTCTAGAGCCTTTCCATTGAGGGCTATCTGAAAACAGCTGTGGCGCTGAAGTTGCCTGTGAATGTGGAGTTGGTGGCATGTGAAACCCGCATGTGGAGCATTCGTTTGTGTGGGATGCTCTACCAGGTTCATTCCTAGATAATGCACTCAAAGGTCACTAAGCATAGAGTGTGAAAACTGAGTTTCCTTGAGAGCTGCTTGGAAGCCTGATGGTGTGTGAAGTTAGTGAGCCAAATGGAGTTGTTCTCCCACAAGAACCACTCGGCTGATCCTTCTTCAATATGCCCTTCACCAACATGCATTGTTTCCTTGATTGAATTAGCTCTCACACCAATATTTGCGTCTAGAGCCTTTGCATTGAGGGCTATGTGAAAACGGCTGTGGCGCTGAAGTTGCCTGTGAATGTGGAGTTGGTGGCATGTGAAACCCGCATGTGGAGCATTCGTTTGTGTGGGATGCTCATCAAGCTTCATTTTCGTCGTAGGCACTCAAAGGGCACTAAGCATAGAGTGTGAAAACTGAGTTTCCTTGAGAGCTGCTTGGAAGCCTGATGGTGTGTGAAGTTAGTGAGCCAAATGGAGTTGTTCTCCCACAAGAACCACTCGGCTGATCCTTCTTCAATATGCCCTTCACCAACATGCAGTGTTTCCTTGATTGAATTAGCTCTCACATCAATATTTGCGTCTAGAGCCTTTGCATTGAGGGCTAGGTGAAAACGGCTGTGGCGCTGAAGTTGCCTGTGAATGTGGAGTTGGTGGCATGTGAAACCCGCATGTGGAGCATTCGTTTGTGTGGGATGCTCACCAAGCTTCATTTCAGTCCTAGGCACTCAAAGGGCACTAAGCATAGAGTGTGAAAACTGAGTTTCCTTGAGAGCTGCTTGGAAGCCTGATGGTGTGTGAAGTTAGTGAGCCAAATGGAGTTGTTCTCCCACAAGAACCACTCGGCTGATCCTTCTTCAATATGCCCTTCGCCAACATGCAGTGTTTCCTTGATTGAATTAGCTCTCACACCAATATTTGCGTCTAGAGCCTTTCCATTGAGGGCTATCTGAAAACAGCTGTGGCGCTGAAGTTGCCTGTGAATGTGGAGTTGGTGGCATGTGAAACCCGCATGTGGAGCATTCGTTTGTGTGGGATGCTCTACCAGGTTCATTCCTAGATAATGCACTCAAAGGGCACTAAGCATAGAGTGTGAAAACTGAGTTTCCTTGAGAGCTGCTTGGAAGCCTGATGGTGTGTGAAGTTAGTGAGCCAAATGGAGTTGTTCTCCCACAAGAACCACTCGGCTGATCCTTCTTCAATATGCCCTTCACCAACATGCAGTGTTTCCTTGATTGAATTAGCTCTCACACCAATATTTGCGTCTAGAGCCTTTGCATTGAGGGCTAGGTGAAAACGGCTGTGGCGCTGAAGTTGCCTGTGAATGTGGAGTTGGTGGCATGTGAAACCCGCATGTGGAGCATTCGTTTTTGTGGGATGCTCATCAAGCTTCATTTCAGTCGTAGGCACTCAAAGGGCACTAAGCATAGAGTGTGAAAACTGAGTTTCCTTGAGAGCTGCTTGGAAGCCTGATGGTGTGTGAAGTTAGTGAGCCAAATGGAGTTGTTCTCCCACAAGAACCACTCGGCTGATCCTTCTTCAATATGCCCTTCACCAACATGCAGTGTTTCCTTGATTGAATTAGCTCTCACACCAATATTTGCGTCTAGAGCCTTTGCATTGAGGGCTATCTGAAAACGGCTGTGGCGCTGAAGTTGCCTGTGAATGTGGAGTTGGTGGCATGTGAAACCCGCATGTGGAGCATTCGTTTGTGTGGGATGCTCTATCAGGTTCATTCCAAGATAATGCAAGCAAAGGGCACTAAGCATAGAGTGTGAAAACTGAGTTTCCTTGAGAGCTGCTTGGAAGCCTGATGGTGTGTGAAGTTAGTGAGCCAAATGGAGTTGTTCTCCCACAAGAACCACTCGGCTGATCCTTCTTCAATATGCCCTTCACCAACATGCAGTGTTTCCTTGATTGAATTAGCTCTCACACCAATATTTGCTTCTAGAGCCTTTGCATTGAGGGTTATCTGAAAACGGCTGTGGCGCTGAAGTTGCCTGTGAATGTGGAGTTGGTGGCATGTGAAACCCGCATGTGGAGCATTCGTTTGTGTGCGATGCTCACCAATCTTCATTTCAGTCGTAGGCACTCAAAGGGCACTAAGCATAGATTGTGAAAACTGAGTTTCCTTGAGAGCTGCTTGGAAGCCTGATGGTGTGTGAAGTTAGTGAGCCAAATGGAGTTGTTCTCCCACAAGAACCACTCGGCTGATCCTTCTTCAATATGCCCTTCACCAACATGCAGTGTTTCCTTGATTGAATTAGCTCTCACACCAATATTTGCGTCTAGAGCCTTTGCATTGAGGGCTATCAGAAAACGGCTGTGGCGCTGAAGTTGCCTGTGAATGTGGAGTTGGTGGCATGTGAAACCCGCATGTGGAGCATTCGTTTGTGTGGGATGCTCATCAAGCTTCATTTCAGTCGTAGGCACTCAAAGGTCACTAAGCATAGAGTGTGAAAACTGAGTTTCCTTGAGAGCTGCTTGGAAGCCTGATGGTGTGTGAAGTTAGTGAGCCAAATGGAGTTGTTCTCCCACAAGAACCACTCGGCTGATCCTTCTTCAATATGCCCTTCGCCAACATGCAGTGTTTCCTTGATTGAATTAGCTCTCACACCAATATTTGCGTCTAGAGCCTTTGCATTGAGGGCTATCTGAAAACGGCTGTGGCGCTGAAGTTGCCTGTGAATGTGGAGTTGGTGGCATGTGAGACCCGCATGTGGAGCATTCGTTTGTGTGGGATGCTCTACCAGGTTCATTCCTAGATAATGCACTCAAAGGGCACTAAGCATAGAGTGTGAAAACTGAGTTTCCTTGAGAGCTGCTTGGAAGCCTGATGGTGTGTGAAGTTAGTGAGCCAAATGGAGTTGTTCTCCCACAAGAACCACTCGGCTGATCCTTCTTCAATATGCCCTTCACCAACATGCAGTGTTTCCTTGATTGAATTAGCTCTCACACCAATATTTGCATCTAGAGCCTTTGCATTGAGGGCTATTTAAAAACGGCTGTGGCGCTGAAGTTGCCTGTGAATGTGGAGTTGGTGGCATGTGAAACCCGCATGTGGAGCATTCGTTTGTGTGGGATGCTCTATCAGGTTCATTCCAAGATAATGCAAGCAAAGGGCACTAAGCATAGAGTGTGAAAACTGAGTTTCCTTGAGAGCTGCTTGGAAGCCTGATGGTGTGTGAAGTTAGTGAGCCAAATGGAGTTGTTCTCCCACAAGAACCACTCGGCTGATCCTTCTTCAATATGCCCTTCACCAACATGCAGTGTTTCCTTGATTGAATTAGCTCTCACACCAATATTTGCGTCTAGAGCCTTTGCATTGAGGGCTAGGTGAAAACGGCTGTGGCGCTGAAGTTGCCTGTGAATGTGGAGTTGGTGGCATGTGAAAGCCGCATGTGGAGCATTCGTTTGTGTGGGATGCTCACCAAGCTTCATTTCAGTCCTAGGCACTCAAAGGGCACTAAGCATAGAGTGTGAAAACTGAGTTTCCTTGAGAGCTGCTTGGAAGCCTGATGGTGTGTGAAGTTAGTGAGCCAAATGGAGTTGTTCTCCCACAAGAACCACTCGGCTGATCCTTCTTCAATATGCCCTTCACCAACATGCAGTGTTTCCTTGATTGAATTAGCTCTCACACCAATATTTGCTTCTAGAGCCTTTGCATTGAGGGCTATCTGAAAACGGCTGTGGCGCTGAAGTTGCCTGTGAATGTGGAGTTGGTGGCATGTGAAACCCGCATGTGGAGCATTCGTTTGTGTGGGATGCTCACCAATCTTCATTTCAGTCGTAGGCACTCAAAGGGCACTAAGCATAGATTGTGAAAACTGAGTTTCCTTGAGAGCTGCTTGGAAGCCTGATGGTGTGTGAAGTTAGTGAGCCAAATGGAGTTGTTCTCCCACAAGAACCACTCGGCTGATCCTTCTTCAATATGCCCTTCACCAACATGCAGTGTTTCCTTGATTGAATTAGCTCTCACACCAATATTTGCGTCTAGAGCCTTTGCATTGAGGGCTATCAGAAAATGGCTGTGGCGCTGAAGTTGCCTGTGAATGTGGAGTTGGTGGCATGTGAAACCCGCATGTGGAGCATTCGTTTGTGTGGGATGCTCATCAAGCTTCATTTCAGTCATAGGCACTCAAAGGGCACTAAGCATAGAGTGTGAAAACTGAGTTTCCTTGAGAGCTGCTTGGAAGCCTGATGGTGTGTGAAGTTAGTGAGCCAAATGGAGTTGTTCTCCCACAAGAACCACTCGGCTGATCCTTCTTCAATATGCCCTTCGCCAACATGCAGTGTTTCCTTGATTGAATTAGCTCTCACACCAATATTTGCGTCTAGAGCCTTTGCATTGAGGGCTATCTGAAAACGGCTGTTGCGCTGAAGTTGCCTGTGAATGTGGAGTTGGTGGCATGTGAAACCGCATGTGGAGCATTCGTTTGTGTGGGATGCTCTACCAGGTTCATTCCTAGATAATGCACTCAAAGGGCACTAAGCATAGAGTGTGAAAACTGAGTTTCCTTGAGAGCTGCTTGGAAGCCTGATGGTGTGTGAAGTTAGTGAGCCAAATGGAGTTGTTCTCCCACAAGAACCACTCGGCTGATCCTTCTTCAATATGCCCTTCACCAACATGCAGTGTTTCCTTGATTGAATTAGCTCTCACACCAATATTTGCGTCTAGAGCCTTTGCATTGAGGGCTATCTGAAAATGGCTGTGGCGCTGAAGTTGCCTGTGAATGTGGAGTTGGTGGCATGTGAAACCCGCATGTGGAGCATTCGTTTGTGTGGGATGATCTACCAGGTTCATTCCTAGATAATGCACTCAAAGGGCACTAAGCATAGAGTGTGAAAACTGAGTTTCCTTGAGAGCTGCTTGGAAGCCTGATGGTGTGTGAAGTTAGTGAGCCAAATGCTGTTGTTCTCCCACAAGAACCACTCGGCTGATCCTTCTTCAATATGCCCTTCACCAACATGCAGTGTTTCCTTGATTGAATTAGCTCTCACATCAATATTTGCGTCTAGAGCCTTTGCATTGAGGGCTATGTGAAAACGACTGTGGCGCTGAAGTTGCCTGTGAATGTGGAGTTGGTGGCATGTGAAACCCGCATGTGGAGCATTCGTTTGTGTGGGATGCTCTAACAGGTTCATTCCTAGATAATGTACTCCAAGGGCACTAAGCATAGAGTGTGAAAACTGAGTTTCCTTGAGAGCTGCTTGGAAGCCTGATGGTGTGTGAAGTTAGTGAGCCAAATGGAGTTGTTCTCCCACAAGAACCACTCGGCTAATCCTTCTTCAATATGCCCTTCACCAACATGCAGTGTTTCCTTGATTGAATTAGCTCTCACACCAATATTTGCGTCTAGAGCCTTTGCATTGAGGGCTATCTGAAAATGGCTGTGGCGCTGAAGTTGCCTGTGAATGTGGAGTTGGTGGCATGTGAAACCCGCATGTGGAGCATTCGTTTGTGTGGGATGCTCTATCAGGTTCATTCCAAGATAATGCAAGCAAAGGGCACTAAGCATAGAGTGTGAAAACTGAGTTTCCTTGAGAGCTGCTTGGAAGCCTGATGGTGTGTGAAGTTAGTGAGCCAAATGGAGTTGTTCTCCCACAAGAACCACTCGGCTGATCCTTCTTCAATATGCCCTTCACCAACATGCAGTGTTTCCTTGATTGAATTAGCTCTCACACCAATATTTGCGTCTAGAGCCTTTGCATTGAGGGCTAGGTGAAAACGGCTGTGGCGCTGAAGTTGCCTGTGAATGTGGAGTTGGTGGCATGTGAAACCCGCATGTGGAGCATTCGTTTGTGTGCGATGCTCACCAAGCTTCATTTCAGTCCTAGGCACTCAAAGGGCACTAAGCATAGAGTGTGAAAACTGAGTTTCCTTGAGAGCTGCTTGGAAGCCTGATGGTGTGTGAAGTTAGTGAGCCAAATGGAGTTGTTCTCCCACAAGAACCACTCGGCTGATCCTTCTTCAATATGGCCTTCACCAACATGCAGTGTTTCCTTGATTGAATTAGCTCTCACACCAATATTTGCTTCTAGAGCCTTTGCATTGAGGGCTATCTGAAAACGGCTGTGGCGCTGAAGTTTCCTGTGAATGTGGAGTTGGTGGCATGTGAAACCCGCATGTGGAGCATTCGTTTGTGTGCGATGCTCACCAATCTTCATTTCAGTCGTAGGCACTCAAAGGGCACTAAGCATAGAGTGTGAAAACTGAGTTTCCTTGAGAGCTGCTTGGAAGCCTGATGGTGTGTGAAGTTAGTGAGCCAAATGGAGTTGTTCTCCCACAAGAACCACTCGGCTGATCCTTCTTCAATATGCCCGTCACCAACATGCAGTGTTTCCTTGATTGAATTAGCTCTCACACCAATATTTGCGTCTAGAGCCTTTGCATTGAGGGCTATCAGAAAACGGCTGTGGCGCTGAAGTTGCCTGTGAATGTGGAGTTGGTGGCATGTGAAACCCGCATGTGGAGCATTCGTTTGTGTGGGATGCTCATCAAGCTTCATTTCAGTCGTAGGCACTCAAAGGGCACTAAGCATAGAGTGTGAAAACTGAGTTTCCTTGAGAGCTGCTTGGAAGCCTGATGGTGTGTGAAGTTAGTGAGCCAAATGGAGTTGTTCTCCCACAAGAACCACTCGGCTGATCCTTCTTCAATATGCCCTTCGCCAACATGCAGTGTTTCCTTGATTGAATTAGCTCTCACTCCAATATTTGCGTCTAGAGCCTTTGCATTGAGGGCTATCTGAAAACGGCTGTTGCGCTGAAGTTGCCTGTGAATGTGGAGTTGGTGGCATGTGAAACCCGCATGTGGAGCATTCGTTTGTGTGGGATGCTCTACCAGGTTCATTCCTAGATAATGCACTCAAAGGGCACTAAGCATAGAGTGTGAAAACTGAGTTTCCTTGAGAGCTGCTTGGAAGCCTGATGGTGTGTGAAGTTAGTGAGCCAAATGGAGTTGTTCTCCCACAAGAACCACTCGGCTGATCCTTCTTCAATATGCCCTTCACCAACATGCAGTGTTTCCTTGATTGAATTAGCTCTCACACCAATATTTGCGTCTAGAGCCTTTGCATTGAGGGCTATCTGAAAATGGCTGTGGCGCTGAAGTTGCCTGTGAATGTGGAGTTGGTGGCATGTGAAACCCGCATGTGGAGCATTCGTTTGTGTGGGATGATCTACCAGGTTCATTCCTAGATAATGCACTCAAAGGGCACTAAGCATAGAGTGTGAAAACTGAGTTTCCTTGAGAGCTGCTTGGAAGCCTGATGGTGTGTGAAGTTAGTGAGCCAAATGGAGTTGTTCTCCCACAAGAACCACTCGGCTGATCCTTCTTCAATATGCCCTTCACCAACATGCAGTGTTTCCTTGATTGAATTAGCTCTCACATCAATATTTGCGTCTAGAGCCTTTGCATTGAGGGCTATGTGAAAACGGCTGTGGCGCTGAAGTTGCCTGTGAATGTGGAGTTGGTGGCATGTGAAACCCGCATGTGGAGCATTAGTTTGTGTGGGATGCTCTAACAGGTTCATTCCTAGATAATGTACTCCAAGGGCACTAAGCATAGAGTGTGAAAACTGAGTTTCCTTGAGAGCTGCTTGGAAGCCTGATGGTGTGTGAAGTTAGTGAGCCAAATGGAGTTGTTCTCCCACAAGAACCACTCGGCTAATCCTTCTTCAATATGCCCTTCACCAACATGCAGTGTTTCCTTGATTGAATTAGCTCTCACACCAATATTTGCGTCTAGAGCCTTTGCATTGAGGGCTATCTGAAAACTGCTGTGGCGCTGAAGTTGCCTGTGAATGTGGAGTTGGTGGCATGTGAAACCCGCATGTGGAGCATTCGTTTGTGTGGGATGCTCATCAAGCTTCATTTCAGTCCTAGGCAGTGAAAGGGCACTAAGCATAGAGTGTGAAAACTGAGTTTCCTTGAGAGCTGCTTGGAAGCCTGATGGTGTGTGAAGTTAGTGAGCCAAATGGAGTTGTTCTCCCACAAGAACCACTCGGCTGATCCTTCTTCAATATGCCCTTCACCAACATGCAGTGTTTCCTTGATTGAATTAGCTCTCACACCAATATTTGCGTCTAGAGCCTTTGCATTGAGGGCTATCTGAAAACGGCTGTTGCGCTGAAGTTGCCTGTGAATGTGGAGTTGGTGGCATGTGAAACCCGCATGTGGAGCATTCGTTTGTGTGGGATGCTCTACCAGGTTCATTCCTAGATAATGCACTCAAAGGTCACTAAGCATAGAGTGTGAAAACTGAGTTTCCTTGAGAGCTGCTTGGAAGCCTGATGGTGTGTGAAGTTAGTGAGCCAAATGGAGTTGTTCTCCCACAAGAACCACTCGGCTGATCCTTCTTCAATATGCCCTTCGCCAACATGCAGTGTTTCCTTGATTGAATTAGCTCTCACACCAATATTTGCGTCTAGAGCCTTTGCATTGAGGGCTATCTGAAAACGGCTGTTGCGCTGAAGTTGCCTGTGAATGTGGAGTTGGTGGCATGTGAAACCCGCATGTGGAGCATTCGTTTGTGTGGGATGCTCTACCAGGTTCATTCTTAGATAATGCACTCAAAGGGCACTAAGCATAGAGTGTGAAAACTGAGTTTCCTTGAGAGCTGCTTGGAAGCCTGATGGTGTGTGAAGTTAGTGAGCCAAATGGAGTTGTTCTCCCACAAGAACCACTCGGCTGATCCTTCTTCAATATGCCCTTCACCAACATGCAGTGTTTCCTTGATTGAATTAGCTCTCACACCAATATTTGCGTCTAGAGCCTTTGCATTGAGGGCTATGTGAAAACGGCTGTGGCGCTGAAGTTGCCTGTGAATGTGGAGTTGGTGGCATGTGAAACCCGCATGTGGAGCATTCGTTTGTGTGGGATGCTCTACCAGGTTCATTCCTAGATAATGCACTCAAAAGTCACTAAGCATAGAGTGTGAAAACTGAGTTTCCTTGAGAGCTGCTTGGAATCCTGATGGTGTGTGAAGTTAGTGAGCCAAATGGACTTGTTCTCCCACAAGAACCACTCGGCTAATCCTTCTTCAATATGCCCTTCACCAACATGCAGTGTTTCCTTGATTGAATTAGCTCTCACACCAATATTTGCGTCTAGAGCCTTTGCATTGAGGGCTATCTGAAAACGGCTGTGGCGCTGAAGTTGCCTGTGAATGTGGAGTTGGTGGCATGTGAAACCCGCATGTGGAGCATTCGTTTGTGTGGGATGCTCTACCAGCTTCATTTCAGTCCTAGGCACTCAAAGGGCACTAAGCACAGAGTGTGAAAACTGAGTTTCCTTGAGAGCTGCTTGGAAGCCTGATGGTGTGTGAAGTTAGTGAGCCAAATGCAGTTGTTCTCCCACAAGAACCACTCGGCTGATCCTTCTTCAATATGCCCTTCACCAACATGCAGTGTTTCCTTGATTGAATTAGCTCCCACACCAATATTTGCGTCTAGAGCCTTTACATTGAGGGCTATCTGAAAATGGCTGTGGCGCTGAAGTTGCCAGTGAATGTGGAGTTGGTGGCATGTGAAACCCGCATGTGGAGCCTTCGTTTGTGTGGGATGCTCTACCAGGTTCATTCCTAGATAATGCACTCAAAAGTCACTAAGCATAGAGTGTGAAAACTGAGTTTCCTTGAGAGCTGCTTGGAATCCTGATGGTGTGTGAAGTTAGTGAGCCAAATGGACTTGTTCTCCCACAAGAACCACTCGGCTGATCCTTCTTCAATATGCCCTTCACCAACATGCAGTGTTTCCTTGATTGAATTAGCTCTCACACCAATATTTGCGTCTAGAGCCTTTGCATTGAGGGCTATGTGAAAACGGCTGTGGCGCTGAAGTTGCCTGTGAATGTGGAGTTGGTGGCATGTGAAACCCGCATGTGGAGCATTCGTTTGTGTGGGATGCTCTACCAGGTTCATTCCTAGATAATGCACTCAAAAGTCACTAAGCATAGAGTGTGAAAACTGAGTTTCCTTGAGAGCTGCTTGGAATCCTGATGGTGTGTGAAGTTAGTGAGCCAAATGGACTTGTTCTCCCACAAGAACCACTCGGCTAATCCTTCTTCAATATGCCCTTCACCAACATGCAGTGTTTCCTTGATTGAATTAGCTCTCACACCAATATTTGCGTCTAGAGCCTTTGCATTGAGGGCTATCTGAAAACGGCTGTGGCGCTGAAGTTGCCTGTGAATGTGGAGTTGGTGGCATGTGAAACCCGCATGTGGAGCATTCGTTTGTGTGGGATGCTCTACCAGCTTCATTTCAGTCCTAGGCACTCAAAGGGCACTAAGCACAGAGTGTGAAAACTGAGTTTCCTTGAGAGCTGCTTGGAAGCCTGATGGTGTGTGAAGTTAGTGAGCCAAATGCAGTTGTTCTCCCACAAGAACCACTCGGCTGATCCTTCTTCAATATGCCCTTCACCAACATGCAGTGTTTCCTTGATTGAATTAGCTCCCACACCAATATTTGCGTCTAGAGCCTTTACATTGAGGGCTATCTGAAAATGGCTGTGGCGCTGAAGTTGCCAGTGAATGTGGAGTTGGTGGCATGTGAAACCCGCATGTGGAGCCTTCGTTTGTGTGGGATGCTCTACCAGGTTCATTCCTAGATAATGCACTCAAAAGTCACTAAGCATAGAGTGTGAAAACTGAGTTTCCTTGAGAGCTGCTTGGAATCCTGATGGTGTGTGAAGTTAGTGAGCCAAATGGACTTGTTCTCCCACAAGAACCACTCGGCTAATCCTTCTTCAATATGCCCTTCACCAACATGCAGTGTTTCCTTGATTGAATTAGCTCTCACACCAATATTTGCGTCTAGAGCCTTTGCATTGAGGGCTATCTGAAAACGGCTGTGGCGCTGAAGTTGCCTGTGAATGTGGAGTTGGTGGCATGTGAAACCCGCATGTGGAGCATTCGTTTGTGTGGGATGCTCACCAAGCTTCATTTCAGTCCTAGGCACTCAAAGGGCACTAAGCATAGAGTGTGAAAACTGAGTTTCCTTGAGAGCTGCTTGGAAGCCTGATGGTGTGTGAAGTTAGTGAGCCAAATGGAGTTGTTCTCCCACAAGAACCACTCGGCTGATCCTTCTTCAATATGCCCTTCACCAACATGCAGTGTTTCCTTGATTGAATTAGCTCTCACACCAATATTTGCGTCTAGAGCCTTTGCATTGAGGGCTATGTGAAAACGGCTGTTGCGCTGAAGTTGCCTGTGAATGTGGAGTTGGTGGCATGTGAAACCCGCATGTGGAGCATTCGTTTGTGTGGGATGCTCTAACAGGTTCATTCCTAGATAATGTACTCCAAGGGCACTAAGCATAGAGTGTGAAAACTGAGTTTCCTTGAGAGCTGCTTGGAAGCCTGATGGTGTGTGAAGTTAGTGAGCCAAATGGAGTTGTTCTCCCACAAGAACCACTCGGCTAATCCTTCTTCAATATGCCCTTCACCAACATGCAGTGTTTCCTTGATTGAATTAGCTCTCACACCAATATTTGCGTCTAGAGCCTTTGCATTGAGGGCTATCTGAAAATGGCTGTGGCGCTGAAGTTGCCTGTGAATGTGGAGTTGGTGGCATGTGAAACCCGCATGTGGAGCATTCGTTTGTGTGGGATGCTCTATCAGGTTCATTCCAAGATAATGCAAGCAAAGGGCACTAAGCATAGAGTGTGAAAACTGAGTTTCCTTGAGAGCTGCTTGGAAGCCTGATGGTGTGTGAAGTTAGTGAGCCAAATGGAGTTGTTCTCCCACAAGAACCACTCGGCTGATCCTTCTTCAATATGCCCTTCACCAACATGCAGTGTTTCCTTGATTGAATTAGCTCTCACACCAATATTTGCGTCTAGAGCCTTTGCATTGAGGGCTATGTGAAAACGGCTGTGGCGCTGAAGTTGCCTGTGAATGTGGAGTTGGTGGCATGTGAAACCCGCATGTGGAGCATTCGTTTGTGTGCGATGCTCACCAAGCTTCATTTCAGTCCTAGGCACTCAAAGGGCACTAAGCATAGAGTGTGAAAACTGAGTTTCCTTGAGAGCTGCTTGGAAGCCTGATGGTGTGTGAAGTTAGTGAGCCAAATGGAGTTGTTCTCCCACAAGAACCACTCGGCTGATCCTTCTTCAATATGGCCTTCACCAACATGCAGTGTTTCCTTGATTGAATTAGCTCTCACACCAATATTTGCTTCTAGAGCCTTTGCATTGAGGGCTATCTGAAAACGGCTGTGGCGCTGAAGTTGCCTGTGAATGTGGAGTTGGTGGCATGTGAAACCCGCATGTGGAGCATTCGTTTGTGTGCGATGCTCACCAATCTTCATTTCAGTCGTAGGCACTCAAAGGGCACTAAGCATAGATTGTGAAAACTGAGTTTCCTTGAGAGCTGCTTGGAAGCCTGATGGTGTGTGAAGTTAGTGAGCCAAATGGAGTTGTTCTCCCACAAGAACCACTCGGCTGATCCTTCTTCAATATGCCCTTCACCAACATGCAGTGTTTCCTTGATTGAATTAGCTCTCACACCAATATTTGCGTCTAGAGCCTTTGCATTGAGGGCTATCAGAAAACGGCTGTGGCGCTGAAGTTGCCTGTGAATGTGGAGTTGGTGGCATGTGAAACCCGCATGTGGAGCATTCGTTTGTGTGGGATGCTCATCAAGCTTCATTTCAGTCGTAGGCACTCAAAGGGCACTAAGCATAGAGTGTGAAAACTGAGTTTCCTTGAGAGCTGCTTGGAAGCCTGATGGTGTGTGAAGTTAGTGAGCCAAATGGAGTTGTTCTCCCACAAGAACCACTCGGCTGATCCTTCTTCAATATGCCCTTCACCAACATGCAGTGTTTCCTTGATTGAATTAGCTCTCACATCAATATTTGCGTCTAGAGCCTTTGCATTGAGGGCTATGTGAAAACGGCTGTGGCGCTGAAGTTGCCTGTGAATGTGGAGTTGGTGGCATGTGAAACCCGCATGTGGAGCATTAGTTTGTGTGGGATGCTCTAACAGGTTCATTCCTAGATAATGTACTCCAAGGGCACTAAGCATAGAGTGTGAAAACTGAGTTTCCTTGAGAGCTGCTTGGAAGCCTGATGGTGTGTGAAGTTAGTGAGCCAAATGGAGTTGTTCTCCCACAAGAACCACTCGGCTAATCCTTCTTCAATATGCCCTTCACCAACATGCAGTGTTTCCTTGATTGAATTAGCTCTCACACCAATATTTGCGTCTAGAGCCTTTGCATTGAGGGCTATCTGAAAACTGCTGTGGCGCTGAAGTTGCCTGTGAATGTGGAGTTGGTGGCATGTGAAACCCGCATGTGGAGCATTCGTTTGTGTGGGATGCTCATCAAGCTTCATTTCAGTCCTAGGCAGTGAAAGGGCACTAAGCATAGAGTGTGAAAACTGAGTTTCCTTGAGAGCTGCTTGGAAGCCTGATGGTGTGTGAAGTTAGTGAGCCAAATGGAGTTGTTCTCCCACAAGAACCACTCGGCTGATCCTTCTTCAATATGCCCTTCACCAACATGCAGTGTTTCCTTGATTGAATTAGCTCTCACACCAATATTTGCGTCTAGAGCCTTTGCATTGAGGGCTATGTGAAAACGGCTGTGGCGCTGAAGTTGCCTGTGAATGTGGAGTTGGTGGCATGTGAAACCCGCATGTGGAGCATTCGTTTGTGTGGGATGCTCTACCAGGTTCATTCCTAGATAATGCACTCAAAAGTCACTAAGCATAGAGTGTGAAAACTGAGTTTCCTTGAGAGCTGCTTGGAATCCTGATGGTGTGTGAAGTTAGTGAGCCAAATGGACTTGTTCTCCCACAAGAACCACTCGGCTAATCCTTCTTCAATATGCCCTTCACCAACATGCAGTGTTTCCTTGATTGAATTAGCTCTCACACCAATATTTGCGTCTAGAGCCTTTGCATTGAGGGCTATCTGAAAACGGCTGTGGCGCTGAAGTTGCCTGTGAATGTGGAGTTGGTGGCATGTGAAACCCGCATGTGGAGCATTCGTTTGTGTGGGATGCTCTACCAGCTTCATTTCAGTCCTAGGCACTCAAAGGGCACTAAGCACAGAGTGTGAAAACTGAGTTTCCTTGAGAGCTGCTTGGAAGCCTGATGGTGTGTGAAGTTAGTGAGCCAAATGCAGTTGTTCTCCCACAAGAACCACTCGGCTGATCCTTCTTCAATATGCCCTTCACCAACATGCAGTGTTTCCTTGATTGAATTAGCTCCCACACCAATATTTGCGTCTAGAGCCTTTACATTGAGGGCTATCTGAAAATGGCTGTGGCGCTGAAGTTGCCAGTGAATGTGGAGTTGGTGGCATGTGAAACCCGCATGTGGAGCATTCGTTTGTGTGGGATGCTCTACCAGGTTCATTCCTAGATAATGCACTCAAAGGGCACTAAGCATAGAGTGTGAAAACTGAGTTTCCTTGAGAGCTGCTTGGAAGCCTGATGGTGTGTGAAGTTAGTGAGCCAAATGGAGTTGTTCTCCCACAAGAACCACTCGGCTGATCCTTCTTCAATATGCCCTTCACCAACATGCAGTGTTTCCTTGATTGAATTAGCTCTCACACCAATATTTGCGTCTAGAGCCTTTGCATTGAGGGCTATCTGAAAACGGCTGTGGCGCTGAAGTTGCCTGTGAATGTGGAGTTGGTGGCATGTGAAACCCGCATGTGGAGCCTTCGTTTGTGTGGGATGCTCTACCAGGTTCATTCCTAGATAATGCACTCAAAAGTCACTAAGCATAGAGTGTGAAAACTGAGTTTCCTTGAGAGCTGCTTGGAATCCTGATGGTGTGTGAAGTTAGTGAGCCAAATGGACTTGTTCTCCCACAAGAACCACTCGGCTAATCCTTCTTCAATATGCCCTTCACCAACATGCAGTGTTTCCTTGATTGAATTAGCTCTCACACCAATATTTGCGTCTAGAGCCTTTGCATTGAGGGCTATCTGAAAACGGCTGTGGCGCTGAAGTTGCCTGTGAATGTGGAGTTGGTGGCATGTGAAACCCGCATGTGGAGCATTCGTTTGTGTGGGATGCTCACCAAGCTTCATTTCAGTCCTAGGCACTCAAAGGGCACTAAGCATAGAGTGTGAAAACTGAGTTTCCTTGAGAGCTGCTTGGAAGCCTGATGGTGTGTGAAGTTAGTGAGCCAAATGGAGTTGTTCTCCCACAAGAACCACTCGGCTGATCCTTCTTCAATATGCCCTTCACCAACATGCAGTGTTTCCTTGATTGAATTAGCTCTCACACCAATATTTGCGTCTAGAGCCTTTGCATTGAGGGCTATGTGAAAACGGCTGTTGCGCTGAAGTTGCCTGTGAATGTGGAGTTGGTGGCATGTGAAACCCGCATGTGGAGCATTCGTTTGTGTGGGATGCTCTACCAGGTTCATTCCTAGATAATGCACTAAAGGGCACTAAGCATAGAGTGTGAAAACTGAGTTTCCTTGAGAGCTGCTTGGAAGCCTGATGGTGTGTGTGAAGTTAGTGAGCCAAATGGAGTTGTTCTCCCACAAGAACCACTCGGCTAATCCTTCTTCAATATGCCCTTCACCAACATGCAGTGTTTCCTTGATTGAATTAGCTCTCACACCAATATTTGCGTCTAGAGCCTTTACATTGAGGGCTATCTGAAAATGGCTGTGGCGCTGAAGTTGCCTGTGAATGTGGAGTTGGTGGCACGTGAAACCCGCATGTGGAGCATTCGTTTGTGTGGGATGCTCTACCAGGTTCATTCCTAGATAATGCACTCAAAGGGCACTAAGCATAGAGTGTGAAAACTGAGTTTCCTTGAGAGGTGCTTGGAAGCCTGATGGTGTGTGAAGTTAGTGAGCCAAATGGACTTGTTCTCCCACAAGAACCACTCGGCTGATCCTTCTTCAATATGCCCTTCACCAACATGCAGGGGTTTCCTTGATTGAATTAGCTCTCACACCAATATTTGTGTCTAGAGCCTTTGCATTGAGGGCTATCTGAAAACGGCTGTGGCGCTGAAGTTGCCTGTGAATGTGGAGTTGGTGGCATGTGAAACCCGCATGTGGAGCATTCGTTTGTGTGGGATGCTCACCCAAGCTTCATTTCAGTCCTAGGCACTCAAAGGGCACTAAGCATAGAGTGTGAAAACTGAGTTTCCTTGAGAGCTGCTTGGAAGCCTGATGGTGTGTGAAGTTAGTGAGCCAAATGGAGTTGTTCTCCCACAAGAACCACTCAGCTGATCCTTCTTCAATATGCCCTTCACCAACATGCAGTGTTTCCTTGATTGAATTAGCTCTCACACCAATATTGCGTCTAGAGCCTTTGCATTGAGGGCTATCTGAAAACGGCTGTGGCGCTGAAGTTGCCTGTGAATGTGGAGTTGGTGGCATGTGAAACCCGCATGTGGAGCATTCGTTTGTGTGGGATGCTCTACCAGGTTCATTCCTAGAAAATGCACTCAAAGGGCACTAAGCATAGAGTGTGAAAACTGAGTTTCCTTGAGAGCTGCTTGGAAGCCTGATGGTGTGTGAAGTTAGTGAGCCAAATGGAGTTGTTCTCCCACAAGAACCTCTCGGCTGATCCTTCTTCAATATGCCCTTCACCAACATGCAGTGTTTCCTTGATTGAATTAGCTCTCACACCAATATTTGCGTCTAGAGCCTTTGCATTGAGGGCTATCTGAAAACGGCTGTGGCGCTGAAGTTGCCTGTGAATGTGGAGTTGGTGGCATGTGAAACCCGCATGTGGAGCATTCGTTTGTGTGGGATGCTCTACCAGGTTCATTCCTAGATAATGCACTAAAGGGCACTAAGCATAGAGTGTGAAAACTGAGTTTCCTTGAGAGCTGCTTGGAAGCCTGATGGTGTGTGAAGTTAGTGAGGCAAATGGAGTTGTTCTCCCACAAGAACCACTCGGCTGAGCCTTCTTCAATATGCCCCTTCACCAACATGCAGTGTTTCCTTGATTGAATTAGCTCTCACACCAATATTTGCGTCGAGAGCCTTTGCATTGAGGGCTATCTAAAAACGGCTGTGGCGCTGAAGTTGCCTGTGAATGTGGAGTTGGTGGCACGTGAAACCCGCATGTGGAGCATTCGTTTGTGTGGGATGCTCTACCAGGTTCATTCCAACATAATGCAATAAAAGGGCACTAAGCATAGAGTGTGAAAACTGAGTTTCCTTGAGAGCTGCTTGGAAGCCTGATGATGTGTAAAGTTAGTGAGCCAAATTGCGTTGTTCTCCCACAAGAAGCACTCGGCTGATCCTTCTTCAATATGCCCTTCACCAACATGCAGTGTTTCCTTGATTGAATTAGCTCTCACACCAATATTTACGTCTAGAGCCTTTGCATTGAGGGCTATCTGAAAACGGCTGTGGCGCTGAAGTTGCCTGTGAATGTGGAGTGGTGGCATGTGAAACCCGCATGTGGAGCATTCGTTTGTGTGGGATGCTCTACCAGGTTCATTCCTAGATAATGCACTCAAAGGTCACTAAGCATAGAGTGTGAAAACTGAGTTTCCTTGAGAGCTGCTTGGAAGCCTGATGGTGTGTGAAGTTAGTGAGCCAAATGGAGTTGTTCTCCCACAAGAACCACTCGGCTGATCCTTCTTCAATATGCCCTGCACCAACATGCAGTGTTTCCTTGATTGAATTAGCTCTCACACCAATATTTGCGTCTAGAGCCTTTGCATTGAGGGCTATGTGAAAACGGCTGTGGCGCTGAAGTTGCCTGTGAATGTGGAGTTGGTGGCATGTGAAACCCGCATGTGGAGCATTCGTTTGTGTGGGATGCTCTACCTTA
>NW_026699054.1:0-31656 GCF_030435755.1 Ochotona princeps | reverse complement strand
ACAACTCCATTTGGCTCACTAACTTCACACACCATCAGGCTTCCAAGCAGCTCTCAAGGAAACTCAGTTTTCACACTCTATGCTTAGTGCCCTTTGAGTGCCTAGGAGTGAAATGAAGCTTGGTGAGCATCCCACACAAACGAATGCTCCACATGCGGGTTTCACATGCCACCAACTCCACATTCACAGGCAATTTCAGCGCCACAGCCGTTTTCAGATAGCCCTCAATGCAAAGGCTCTAGAAGCAAATATTGGTGTGAGAGCTAATTCAATCAAGGAAACACTGCATGTTGGTGAAGGGCATATTGAAGAAGGATCAGCCGAGTGGTTCTTGTGGGAGAACAACTCCATTTGGCTCACTAACTTCACACACCATCAGGCTTCCAAGCAGCTCTCAAGGAAACTAAGTTTTCGCACTCTATGCTTAGTGCCCTTTGAGTGCATTATCTAGGAATGAACATGGTACAGCATCCCACACAAACGAATGCTCCACATGCGGGTTTCACATGCCACCAACTCCACATTCACAGGCAACTTCAGCGCCACAGCCGTTTTCAGATAGCCCTCAATGCAAAGGCTCTAGACGCAAATATTCGTTTGAGAGCTAATTCAATCAAGGAAACAATGCATGTTGGTGAAGGGCATATTGAAGAAGGATCAGCCGAGTGGTTCTTGTGGGAGAACAACTCCATTTGGCTCACTAACTTCACACACCATCAGGCTTCCAAGCAGCTCTCAAGGAAACTCAGTTTTCACACTCTATGCTTAGTGCCCTTTGATTGCATTAGCTAGGAATGAATCTAGTAGAGCATCCCACACAAACGAATGCTCCACATGCGGGTTTCACATGCCACCAACTCCACATTCACAGGCAACTTCAGCGCCACAGCCGTTTTCAGATAGCCCTCAATGCAAAGGCTCTAGACGCAAATATTGGTGTGAGACCTAATTCAATCAAGGAAACACTGCATGTTGCTGAAGGGCATATTGAAGAAGGATCAGCCGAGTGGTTCTTATGGGAGAACAACTCCATTTGGCTCACTAACTTCACACACCATCAGGCTTCCAAGCAGCTCTCAAGGAAACTCAGTTTTCACACTCTATGCTTAGTGCCCTTTGAGTGCATTATCTAGGAATGAACCTGGTAGAGCATCCCACACAAACGAATGCTGCACATGCGGGTTTCACATGCCACCAACTCCACATTCACAGGCAACTTCAGCGCCACAGCCGTTTTCAGATAGCCCTCAATGCAAAGGCTCTAGACGCAAATATTCGTTTGAGAGCTAATTCAATCAAGGAAACATTGCATCTTGCTGAAGGGCATATTGAAGAAGGATCAGCCGAGTGGTTCTTGTGGGAGAACAACTCCATTTGGCTCACTAACTTCACACACCATCAGGCTTCCAAGCAGCTCTCAAGGAAACTCAGTTTTCACACTCTATGCTTAGTGCCCTTTGAGTGCATTATCTAGGAATGAATCTAGTAGAGCATCCCACACAAACGAATGCTCCACATGCGGGTTTCACATGCCACCAACTCCACATTCACAGGCAACTTCAGCGCCACAGCCGTTTTCAGATAGCCCTCAATGCAAAGGCTCAAGACGCAAATATTGGTGTGAGAGCTAATTCAATCAAGGAAACACTGCATGTTGGTGAAGGGCATATTGAAGAAGGATCAGCCGAGTGGTTCTTGTGGGAGAACAACTCCATTTGGCTCACTAACTTCACACACCATCAGGCTTCCAAGCAGCTCTCAAGGAAACTCAGTTTTCACACTCTATGCTTAGTGCCCTTTGAGTGCATTAGCTAGGAATGAATCTAGTAGAGCATCCCACACAAACGAATGCTCCACATGCGGGTTTCACATGCCACCAACTCCACATTCACAGGCAACTTCAGCGCCACAGCCGTTTTCAGATAGCCCTCAGTGCAAAGGCTCTAGACGCAAATATTTGTGTGAGAGCTAATTCAATCAAGGAAACACTGCATGTTGGTGAAGGGCATATTGAAGAAGGATCAGCCGAGTGGTTCTTGTGGGAGAACAACTCCATTTGGCTCACTAACTTCACACACCATCAGGCTTCCAAGCAGCTCTCAAGGAAACTCAGTTTTCACACTCTATGCTTAGTGCCCTTTGAGTGCCTAGGACTGAAATGAAGCTTGGTGAGCATCCCACACAAACGAATGCTCCACATGCGGGTTTCACATGCCACCAACTCCACATTCACAGGCAACTTCAGCGCCACAGCCGTTTTCAGATAGCCCTCAATGCAAAGGCTCTAGACGCAAATATTCGTTTGAGAGCTAATTCAATCAAGGAAACATTGCATCTTGCTGAAGGGCATATTGAAGAAGGATCAGCCGAGTGGTTCTTGTGGGAGAACAACTCCATTTGGCTCACTAACTTCATACACCATCAGGCTTCCAAGCAGCTCTCAAGGAAACTAAGTTTTCGCACTCTATGCTTAGTGCCCTTTGAGTGCATTATCTAGGAATGAACCTGGTAGAGCATCCCACACAAACGAATGCTCCACATGCGGGTTTCACATGCCACCAACTCCACATTCACAGGCAACTTCAGCGCCACAGCCGTTTTCAGATAGCCCTCAATGCAAAGGCTCTAGACGCAAATATTCGTTTGAGAGCTAATTCAATCAAGGAAACAATGCATGTTGGTGAAGGGCATATTGAAGAAGGATCAGCCGAGTGGTTCTTGTGGGAGAACAACTCCATTTGGCTCACTAACTTCACACACCATCAGGCTTCCAAGCAGCTCTCAAGGAACTCAGTTTTCACACTCTATGCTTAGTGCCCTTTGATTGCATTAGCTAGGAATGAATCTAGTAGAGCATCCCACACAAACGAATGCTCCACATGCGGGTTTCACATGCCACCAACTCCACATTCACAGGCAACTTCAGCGCCACAGCCGTTTTCAGATAGCCCTCAATGCAAAGGCTCTAGACGCAAATATTGGTGTGAGACCTAATTCAATCAAGGAAACACTGCATGTTGCTGAAGGGCATATTGAAGAAGGATCAGCCGAGTGGTTCTTATGGGAGAACAACTCCATTTGGCTCACTAACTTCACACACCATCAGGCTTCCAAGCAGCTCTCAAGGAAACTCAGTTTTCACACTCTATGCTTAGTGCCCTTTGAGTGCCTAGGACTGAAATGAAGCTTGAGAGCATCCCACACAAACGAATGCTCCACATGCGGGTTTCACATGCCACCAACTCCACATTCACAGGCAACTTCAGCGCCACAGCCGTTTTCAGATAGCCCTCAATGCAAAGGCTCTAGACGCAAATATTCGTTTGAGAGCTAATTCAATCAAGGAAACATTGCATCTTGCTGAAGGGCATATTGAAGAAGGATCAGCCGAGTGGTTCTTGTGGGAGAACAACTCCATTTGGCTCACTAACTTCACACACCATCAGGCTTCCAAGCAGCTCTCAAGGAAACTCAGTTTTCACACTCTATGCTTAGTGCCCTTTGAGTGCATTATCTAGGAATGAATCTAGTAGAGCATCCCACACAAACGAATGCTCCACATGCGGGTTTCACATGCCACCAACTCCACATTCACAGGCAACTTCAGCGCCACAGCCGTTTTCAGATAGCCCTCAATGCAAAGGTTCTAGACGCAAATATTGGTGTGAGAGCTAATTCAATCAAGGAAACACTGCATGTTGGTGAAGGGCATATTGAAGAAGGATCAGCCGAGTGGTTCTTGTGGGAGAACAACTCCATTTGGCTCACTAACTTCACACACCATCAGGCTTCCAAGCAGCTCTCAAGGAACTCAGTTTTCACACTCTATGCTTAGTGCCCTTTGAGTGCATTAGCTAGGAATGAATCTAGTAGAGCATCCCACACAAACGAATGCTCCACATGCGGGTTTCACATGCCACCAACTCCACATTCACAGGCAACTTCAGCGCCACAGCCGTTTTCAGATAGCCCTCAGTGCAAAGGCTCTAGACGCAAATATTGGTGTGAGAGCTAATTCAATCAAGGAAACACTGCATGTTGGTGAAGGGCATATTGAAGAAGGATCAGCCGAGTGGTTCTTGTGGGAGAACAACTCCATTTGGCTCACTAACTTCACACACCATCAGGCTTCCAAGCAGCTCTCAAGGAAACTCAGTTTTCACACTCTATGCTTAGTGCCCTTTGAGTGCATTATCTAGGAATGAATCTAGTAGAGCATCCCACACAAACGAATGCTCCACATGCGGGTTTCACATGCCACCAACTCCACATTCACAGGCAACTTCAGCGCCACAGCCGTTTTCAGATAGCCCTCAATGCAAAGGCTCTAGACGCAAATATTGGTGTGAGAGCTAATTCAATCAAGGAAACACTGCATGTTGGTGAAGGGCATATTGAAGAAGGATCAGCCGAGTGGTTCTTGTGGGAGAACAACTCCATTTGGCTCACTAACTTCACACACCATCAGGCTTCCAAGCAGCTCTCAAGGAAACTCAGTTTTCACACTCTATGCTTAGTGCCCTTTGAGTGCATTAGCTAGGAATGAATCTAGTAGAGCATCCCACACAAACGAATGCTCCACATGCGGGTTTCACATGCCACCAACTCCACATTCACAGGCAACTTCAGCGCCACAGCCGTTTTCAGATAGCCCTCAATGCAAAGGCTCTAGACGCAAATATTGGTGTGAGAGCTAATTCAATCAAGGAAACACTGCATGTTGCTGAAGGGCATATTGAAGAAGGATCAGCCAAGTGGTTCTTGTGGGAGAACAACTCCATTTGGCTCACTAACTTCACACACCATCAGGCTTCCAAGCAGCTCTCAAGGAAACTCAGTTTTCACACTCTATGCTTAGTGTCCTTTGAGTGCCTAGGACTGAAATGAATCTAGTAGAGCATCCCACACAAACGAATGCTCCACATGCGGGTTTCACATGCCACCAACTCCACATTCACAGGCAACTTCAGTGCCACAGCTATTTTCAGATAGCCCTCAATGCAAAGGCTCTAGATGCAAATATTGGTGTGAGAGCTAATTCAATCAAGGAAACACTGCATGTTGCTGAAGGGCATATTGAAGAAGGATCAGCCGAGTGGTTCTTGTGGGAGAACAACTCCATTTGGCTCACTAACTTCACACACCATCAGGCTTCCAAGCAGCTCTCAAGGAAACTCAGTTTTCACACTCTATGCTTAGTGCCCTTTGAGTGCATTATCTAGGAATGAATCTAGTAGAGCATCCCACACAAACGAATGCTCCACATGCGGGTTTCACATGCCACCAACTCCACATTCACAGGCAACTTCAGCGCCACAGCCGTTTTCAGATAGCCCTCAGTGCAAAGGCTCTAGACGCAAATATTGGTGTGAGAGCTAATTCAATCAAGGAAACACTGCATGTTGGTGAAGGGCATATTGAAGAAGGATCAGCCGAGTGGTTCTTGTGGGAGAACAACTCCATTTGGCTCACTAACTTCACACACCATCAGGCTTCCAAGCAGCTCTCAAGGAAACTCAGTTTTCACACTCTATGCTTAGTGCCCTTTGAGTGCCTAGGACTGAAATGAAGCTTGGTGAGCATCCCACACAAACGAATGCTCCACATGCGGGTTTCACATGCCACCAACTCCACATTCACAGGCAACTTCAGCGCCACAGCCGTTTTCAGATAGCCCTCAATGCAAAGGCTCTAGACGCAAATATTCGTTTGAGAGCTAATTCAATCAAGGAAACATTGCATCTTGCTGAAGGGCATATTGAAGAAGGATCAGCCGAGTGGTTCTTGTGGAGAACAACTCCATTTGGCTCACTAACTTCACACACCATCAGGCTTCCAAGCAGCTCTCAAGGAAACTCAGTTTTCACACTCTATGCTTAGTGCCCTTTGAGTGCATTAGCTAGGAATGAATCTAGTAGAGCATCCCACACAAACGAATGCTCCACATGCGGGTTTCACATGCCACCAACTCCACATTCACAGGCAACTTCAGCACCACAGCCGTTTTCAGATAGCCCTCAATGCAAAGGCTCTAGACGCAAATATTGGTGTGAGAGCTAATTCAATCAAGGAAACACTGCATGTTGGTGAAGGGCATATTGAAGAAGGATCAGCCGAGTGGTTCTTGTGGGAGAACAACTCCATTTGGCTCACTAACTTCACACACCATCAGGCTTCCAAGCAGCTCTCAAGGAAACTCAGTTTTCACACTCTATGCTTAGTGCCCTTTGAGTGCATTAGCTAGGAATGAATCTAGTAGAGCATCCCACACAAACGAATGCTCCACATGCGGGTTTCACATGCCACCAACTCCACATTCACAGGCAACTTCAGCGCCACAGCCGTTTTCAGATAGCCCTCAATGCAAAGGCTCTAGACGCAAATATTGGTGTGAGAGCTAATTCAATCAAGGAAACACTGCATGTTGCTGAAGGGCATATTGAAGAAGGATCAGCCGAGTGGTTCTTGTGGGAGAACAACTCCATTTGGCTCACTAACTTCACACACCATCAGGCTTCCAAGCAGCTCTCAAGGAAACTCAGTTATCGCACTCTATGCTTAGTGCCCTTTGAGTGCATTATCTAGGAATGAATCTAGTAGAGCATCCCACACAAACGAATGCTCCACATGCGGGTTTCACATGCCACCAACTCCACATTCACAGGCAACTTCAGCGCCACAGCCGTTTTCAGATAGCCCTCAATGCAAAGGCTCTAGACGCAAATATTGGTGTGAGAGCTCATTCAATCAAGGAAACACTGCATGTTGGTGAAGGGCATATTGAAGAAGGATCAGCCGAGTGGTTCTTGTGGGAGAACAACTCCATTTGGCTCACTAACTTCACACACCATCAGGCTTCCAAGCAGCTCTCAAGGAAACTCAGTTTTCACACTCTATGCTTAGTGCCCTTTGAGTGCATTAGCTAGGAATGAATCTAGTAGAGCATCCCACACAAACGAATGCTCCACATGCGGGTTTCACATGCCACCAACTCCACATTCACAGGCAACTTCAGCGCCACAGCCGTTTTCAGATAGCCCTCAATGCAAAGGCTCTAGACGCAAATATTGGTGTGAGAGCTAATTCAATCAAGGAAACACTGCATGTTGGTGAAGGGCATATTCAAGAAGGATCAGCCGAGTGGTTCTTGTGGGAGAACAACTCCATTTGGCTCACTAACTTCACACACCATCAGGCTTCCAAGCAGCTCTCAAGGAAACTCAGTTTTCACACTCTATGCTTAGTGCCCTTTGAATGCCTAGGACTGAAATGAAGCTTGGTGAGCATCCCACACAAACGAATGCTCCACATGCGGGTTTCACATGCCACCAACTCCACATTCACAGGCAACTTCAGCGCCACAGCCGTTTTCAGATAGCCCTCAATGCAAATGCTCTAGACGCAAATATTCGTTTGAGAGCTAATTCAATCAAGGAAACATTGCATCTTGCTGAAGGGCATATTGAAGAAGGATCAGCCGAGTGGTTCTTGTGGGAGAACAACTCCATTTGGCTCACTAACTTCACACACCATCAGGCTTCCAAGCAGCTCTCAAGGAAACTCAGTTTTCACACTCTATGCTTAGTGCCCTTTGAGTGCATTATCTAGGAATGAATCTAGTAGAGCATCCCACACAAACGAATGCTCCACATGCGGGTTTCACATGCCACCAACTCCACATTCACAGGCAACTTCAGCGCCACAGCCGTTTTCAGATAGCCCTCAATGCAAAGGCTCTAGACGCAAATATTGGTGTGAGAGCTAATTCAATCAAGGAAACACTGCATGTTGGTGAAGGGCATATTGAAGAAGGATCAGCCGAGTGGTTCTTGTGGGAGAACAACTCCATTTGGCTCACTAACTTCACACACCATCAGGCTTCCAAGCAGCTCTCAAGGAAACTCAGTTTTCACACTCTATGCTTAGTGCCCTTTGAGTGCATTAGCTAGGAATGAATCTAGTAGAGCATCCCACACAAACGAATGCTCCACATGCGGGTTTCACATGCCACCAACTCCACATTCACAGGCAACTTCAGCGCCACAGCCGTTTTCAGATAGCCCTCAATGCAAAGGCTCTAGACGCAAATATTGGTGTGAGACCTAATTCAATCAAGGAAACACTGCATGTTGGTGAAGGGCATATTGAAGAAAGATCAGCCGAGTGGTTCTTGTGGGAGAACAACTCCATTTGGCTCACTAACTTCACACACCATCAGGCTTCCCAGCAGCTCTCAAGGAAACTCAGTTTTCACACTCTATGCTTAGTGCCCTTTGAGTGCCTAGGACTGAAATGAAGCTTGGTGAGCATCCCACACAAACGAATGCTCCACATGCGGGTTTCACATGCCACCAACTCCACATTCACAGGCAACTTCAGCGCCACAGCCGTTTTCAGATAGCCCTCAATGCAAAGGCTCTAGACGCAAATATTGGTGTGAGAGCTAATTTAATCAAGAAAACACTGCATGTTGGTGAAGGGCATATTGAAGAAGGATCAGCCGAGTGGTTCTTGTGGGAGAACAACTCCATTTGCTCACTAACTTCACACACCATCAGGCTTCCAAGCAGCTCTCAAGGAAACTCAGTTTTCACACTCTATGCTTAGTGCCCTTTGAGTGCATTATCTAGGAATGAACCTGGTAGAGCATCCCACACAAATGAATGCTCCACATGCGGGTTTCACATGCCACCAACTCCACATTCACAGGAAACTTCAGTGCCACAGCCGTTTTCAGATAGCCCTCAATGCAAAGGCTCTAGACGCAAATATTGGTGTGAGAGCTAATTCAATCAAGGAAACACTGCATGTTGGTGAAGGGCATATTGAAGAAGGATCAGCCGAGTGGTTCTTGTGGGAGAACAACTCCATTTGGCTCACTAACTTCACACACCATCAGGCTTCCAAGCAGCTCTCAAGGAAACTCAGTTTTCACACTCTAGGCTTAGTGCCCTTTGAGTGCATTATCTAGGAATGAACCTGGTAGAGCATCCCACACAAACGAATGCTCCACATGCGGGTTTCACATGCCACCAACTCCACATTCACAGGAAACTTCAGCGCCACAGCCATTTTCAGATAGCCCTCAATGCAAAGGCTCTAGACGCAAATATTCGTGTGAGAGCTGATTCAATCAAGGAAACACTGCATGTTGGTGAAGGGCATATTAAAGAAGGATCAGCCGAGTGGTTCTTGTGGGAGAACAACTCCATTTGGCTCACTAACTTCACACACCATCAGGCTTCCAAGCAGCTCTCAAGGAAACTCAGTTTTCACACTCTATGCTTAGTGCCCTTTGAGTGCATTAGCTAGGAATGAATCTAGTAGAGCATCCCACACAAACGAATGCTCCACATGCGGGTTTCACATGCCACCAACTCCACATTCACAGGCAACTTCAGCGCCACAGCCGTTTTCAGATAGCCCTCAATGCAAAGGCTCTAGACGCAAATATTGGTGTGAGAGCTAATTTAATCAAGGAAACACTGCATGTTGGTGAAGGGCATATTGAAGAAGGATCAGCCGAGTGGTTCTTGTGGGAGAACAACTCCATTTGGCTCACTAACTTCACACACCATCAGGCTTCCAAGCAGCTCTCAAGGAAACTCAGTTTTCACACTCTATGCTTAGTGCCTTTGAGTGCCTAGGAGTGAAATGAAGCTTGGTGAACATCCCACACAAACGAATGCTCCACATGCGGGTTTCACATGCCACCAACTCCACATTCACAGGTAACTTCAGTGCCACAGCCATTTTCAGATAGCCCTCAATGCAAAGGCTCTAGACGCAAATATTGGTGTGAGAGCTAATTCAATCAAGGAAACACTGCATGTTGGTGAAGGGCATATTGAAGAAGGATCAGCCGAGTGGTTCTTGTGGGAGAACAACTCCATTTGGCTCACTAACTTCACACACCATCAGGCTTCCAAGCAGCTCTCAAGGAAACTCAGTTTTCACACTCTATGCTTAGTGCCCTTTGAGTGCATTATCTAGGAATGAACCTGTTAGAGCATCCCACACAAACGAATGCTCCACATGCGGGTTTCACATGCCACCAACTCCACATTCACAGGAAACTTCAGTGCCACAGCCGTTTTCAGATAGCCCTCAATGCAAAGGCTCTAGACGCAAATATTGGTGTGAGAGCTAATTCAATCAAGGAAACACTGCATGTTGGTGAAGGGCATATTGAAGAAGGATCAGCCGAGTGGTTCTTGTGGGAGAACAACTCCATTTGGCTCACTAACTTCACACACCATCAGGCTTCCAAGCAGCTCTCAAGGAAACTCAGTTTTCACACTCTATGCTTAGTGCCCTTTGAGTGCCTAGGACTGAAATGAAGCTTGGTGAGCATCCCACACAAACGAATGCTCCACATGCGGGTTTCACATGCCATCAACTCCACATTCACAGGCAACTTCAGCGCCACAGCTATTTTCAGATAGCCCTCAATGCAAAGGCTCTAGACGCAAATATTGGTGTGAGAGCTAATTCAATCAAGGAAACACTGCATGTTGGTGAAGGGCATATTGAAGAAGGATCAGCCGAGTGGTTCTTGTGGGAGAACAACTCCATTTGGCTCACTAACTTCACACACCATCAGGCTTCCAAGCAGCTCTCAAGGAAACTCAGTTTTCACACTCTATGCTTAGTGCCCTTTCACTGCATTATCTAGGAATGAATCTAGTAGAGCATCCCACACAAACGAATGCTCCACATGCGGGTTTCACATGCCACCAACTCCACATTCACAGGCAACTTCAGCGCCACAGCCGTTTTCAGATAGCCCTCAATGCAAAGGCTCTAGACGCAAATATTGGTGTGAGAGCTAATTCAATCAAGGAAACACTGCATGTTGGTGAAGGGCATATTGAAGAAGGATCAGCCGAGTGGTTCTTGTGGGAGAACAACTCCATTTGGCTCACTAACTTCACACACCATCAGGCTTCCAAGCAGCTCTCAAGGAAACTCAGTTTTCACACTCTATGCTTAGTGCCCTTTGAGTGCCTAGGACTGAAATGAAGCTTGGTGAGCATCCCACACAAACGAATGCTCCACATGCGGGTTTCACATGCCACCAACTCCACATTCACAGGCAACTTCAGCGCCACAGCCGTTTTCAGATAGCCCTCAATGCAAAGGCTCTAGACGCAAATATTGGTGTGAGAGCTAATTCAATCAAGGAAACACTGCATGTTGGTGAAGGGCATATTGAAGAAGGATCAGCGAGTGGTTCTTGTGGGAGAACAACTCCATTTGGCTCACTAACTTCACACACCATCAGGCTTCCAAGCAGCTCTCAAGGAAACTCAGTTTTCACACTCTATGCTTAGTGCCCTTTGAGTGCATTAGCTAGGAATGAATCTAGTAGAGCATCCCACACAAACGAATGCTCCACATGCGGGTTTCACATGCCACCAACTCCACATTCACAGGCAACTTCAGCGCCACAGCCGTTTTCAGATAGCCCTCAATGCAAAGGCTCTAGACGCAAATATTGGTGTGAGAGCTAATTCAATCAAGGAAACACTGCATGTTGCTGAAGGGCATATTGAAGAAGGATCAGCCGAGTGGTTCTTGTGGGAGAACAACTCCATTTGGCTCACTAACTTCACACACCATCAGGCTTCCAAGCAGCTCTCAAGGAAACTCAGTTTTCACACTCTATGCTTAGTGCCCTTTGAGTGCATTAGCTAGGAATGAATCTAGTAGAGCATCCCACACAAACGAATGCTCCACATGCGGGTTTCACATGCCACCAACTCCACATTCACAGGCAACTTCAGCGCCACAGCCGTTTTCAGATAGCCCTCAATGCAAAGGCTCTAGACGCAAATATTGGTGTGAGAGCTCATTCAATCAAGGAAACACTGCATGTTGGTGAAGGGCATATTGAAGAAGGATCAGCCGAGTGGTTCTTGTGGAGAACAACTCCATTTGGCTCACTAACTTCACACACCATCAGGCTTCCAAGCAGCTCTCAAGGAAACTCAGTTTTCACACTCTATGCTTAGTGCCCTTTGAGTGCATTAGCTAGGAATGAATCTAGTAGAGCATCCCACACAAACGAATGCTCCACATGCGGGTTTCACATGCCACCAACTCCACATTCACAGGCAACTTCAGCGCCACAGCCGTTTTCAGATAGCCCTCAGTGCAAAGGCTCTAGACGCAAATATTGGTGTGAGAGCTAATTCAATCAAGGAAACACTGCATGTTGGTGAAGGGCATATTCAAGAAGGATCAGCCGAGTGGTTCTTGTGGGAGAACAACTCCATTTGGCTCACTAACTTCACACACCATCAGGCTTCCAAGCAGCTCTCAAGGAAACTCAGTTTTCACACTCTATGCTTAGTGCCCTTTGAATGCCTAGGACTGAAATGAAGCTTGGTGAGCATCCCACACAAACGAATGCTCCACATGCGGGTTTCACATGCCACCAACTCCACATTCACAGGCAACTTCAGCGCCACAGCCGTTTTCAGATAGCCCTCAATGCAAATGCTCTAGACGCAAATATTCGTTTGAGAGCTAATTCAATCAAGGAAACATTGCATCTTGCTGAAGGGCATATTGAAGAAGGATCAGCCGAGTGGTTCTTGTGGGAGAACAACTCCATTTGGCTCACTAACTTCACACACCATCAGGCTTCCAAGCAGCTCTCAAGGAAACTCAGTTTTCACACTCTATGCTTAGTGCCCTTTGAGTGCATTATCTAGGAATGAATCTAGTAGAGCATTCCCCACAAACGAATGCTCCACATGCGGGTTTCACATGCCACCAACTCCACATTCACAGGCAACTTCAGCGCCACAGCCGTTTTCAGATAGCCCTCAATGCAAAGGCTCTAGACGCAAATATTGGTGTGAGAGCTAATTCAATGAAGGAAACACTGCATGTTGCTGAAGGGCATATTGAAGAAGGATCAGCCGAGTGGTTCTTGTGGGAGAACAACTCCATTTGGCTCACTAACTTCACACACCATCAGGCTTCCAAGCAGCTCTCAAGGAAACTCAGTTTTCACACTCTATACTTAGTGCCCTTTGAGTGCATTAGCTAGGAATGAATCTAGTAGAGCATCCCACACAAACGAATGCTCCACATGCGGGTTTCACATGCCACCAACTCCACATTCACAGGCAACTTCAGCGCCACAGCCGTTTTCAGATAGCCCTCAATGCAAAGGCTCTAGACGCAAATATTGGTGTGAGACCTAATTCAATCAAGGAAACACTGCATGTTGGTGAAGGGCATATTGAAGAAAGATCAGCCGAGTGGTTCTTGTGGGAGAACAACTCCATTTGGCTCACTAACTTCACACACCATCAGGCTTCCCAGCAGCTCTCAAGGAAACTCAGTTTTCACACTCTATGCTTAGTGCCCTTTGAGTGCCTAGGACTGAAATGAAGCTTGGTGAGCATCCCACACAAACGAATGCTCCACATGCGGGTTTCACATGCCACCAACTCCACATTCACAGGCAACTTCAGTGCCACAGCCATTTTCAGATAGCCCTCAATGCAAAGGCTCTAGACGCAAATATTGGTGTGAGAGCTAATTCAATCAAGGAAACACTGCATGTTGGTGAAGGGCATATTGAAGAAGGATCAGCCGAGTGGTTCTTGTGGGAGAACAACTCCATTTGGCTCACTAACTTCACACACCATCAGGCTTCCAAGCAGCTCTCAAGGAAACTCAGTTTTCACACTCTATGCTTAGTGCCCTTTGAGTGCATTATCTAGGAATGAACCTGGTAGAGCATCCCACACAAATGAATGCTCCACATGCGGGTTTCACATGCCACCAACTCCACATTCACAGGAAACTTCAGTGCCACAGCCGTTTTCAGATAGCCCTCAATGCAAAGGCTCTAGACGCAAATATTGGTGTGAGAGCTAATTCAATCAAGGAAACACTGCATGTTGGTGAAGGGCATATTGAAGAAGGATCAGCCGAGTGGTTCTTGTGGGAGAACAACTCCATTTGGCTCACTAACTTCACACACCATCAGGCTTCCAAGCAGCTCTCAAGGAAACTCAGTTTTCACACTCTATGCTTAGTGCCCTTTGAGTGCATTATCTAGGAATGAACCTGGTAGAGCATCCCACACAAATGAATGCTCCACATGCGGGTTTCACATGCCACCAACTCCACATTCACAGGAAACTTCAGTGCCACAGCCGTTTTCAGATAGCCCTCAATGCAAAGGCTCTAGACGCAAATATTGGTGTGAGAGCTAATTCAATCAAGGAAACACTGCATGTTGGTGAAGGGCATATTGAAGAAGGATCAGCCGAGTGGTTCTTGTGGGAGAACAACTCCATTTGGCTCACTAACTTCACACACCATCAGGCTTCCAAGCAGCTCTCAAGGAAACTCAGTTTTCAAACTCTAGGCTTAGTGCCCTTTGAGTGCATTATCTAGGAATGAACCTGGTAGAGCATCCCACACAAACGAATGCTCCACATGCGGGTTTCACATGCCACCAACTCCACATTCACAGGAAACTTCAGCGCCACAGCCATTTTCAGATAGCCCTCAATGCAAAGGCTCTAGACGCAAATATTGGTGTGAGAGCTAATTCAATCAAGGAAACACTGCATGTTGGTGAAGGGCATATTAAAGAAGGATCAGCCGAGTGGTTCTTGTGGGAGAACAACTCCATTTGGCTCACTAACTTCACACACCATCAGGCTTCCAAGCAGCTCTCAAGGAAACTCAGTTTTCACACTCTATGCTTAGTGCCCTTTGAGTGCATTAGCTAGGAATGAATCTAGTAGAGCATCCCACACAAACGAATGCTCCACATGCGGGTTTCACATGCCACCAACTCCACATTCACAGGCAACTTCAGCGCCACAGCCGTTTTCAGATAGCCCTCAATGCAAAGGCTCTAGACGCAAATATTGGTGTGAGAGCTAATTTAATCAAGGAAACACTGCATGTTGGTGAAGGGCATATTGAAGAAGGATCAGCCGAGTGGTTCTTGTGGGAGAACAACTCCATTTGGCTCACTAACTTCACACACCATCAGGCTTCCAAGCAGCTCTCAAGGAAACTCAGTTTTCACACTCTATGCTTAGTGCCCTTTGAGTGCCTAGGAGTGAAATGAAGCTTGGTGAACATCCCACACAAACGAATGCTCCACATGCGGGTTTCACATGCCACCAACTCCACATTCACAGGTAACTTCAGTGCCACAGCCATTTTCAGATAGCCCTCAATGCAAAGGCTCTAGACGCAAATATTGGTGTGAGAGCTAATTCAATCAAGGAAACACTGCATGTTGGTGAAGGGCATATTGAAGAAGGATCAGCCGAGTGGTTCTTGTGGGAGAACAACTCCATTTGGCTCACTAACTTCACACACCATCAGGCTTCCAAGCAGCTCTCAAGGAAACTCAGTTTTCACACTCTATGCTTAGTGCCCTTTGAGTGCATTATCTAGGAATGAACCTGTTAGAGCATCCCACACAAACGAATGCTCCACATGCGGGTTTCACATGCCACCAACTCCACATTCACAGGAAACTTCAGTGCCACAGCCGTTTTCAGATAGCCCTCAATGCAAAGGCTCTAGACGCAAATATTGGTGTGAGAGCTAATTCAATCAAGGAAACATTGCATCTTGCTGAAGGGCATATTGAAGAAGGATCAGCCGAGTGGTTCTTGTGGGAGAACAACTCCATTTGGCTCACTAACTTCACACACCATCAGGCTTCCAAGCAGCTCTCAAGGAAACTCAGTTTTCACACTCTATGCTTAGTGCCCTTTGAGTGCCTAGGACTGAAATGAAGCTTGGTGAGCATCCCACACAAACGAATGCTCCACATGCGGGTTTCACATGCCATCAACTCCACATTCACAGGCAACTTCAGCGCCACAGCTATTTTCAGATAGCCCTCAATGCAAAGGCTCTAGACGCAAATATTGGTGTGAGAGCTAATTCAATCAAGGAAACACTGCATGTTGGTGAAGGGCATATTGAAGAAGGATCAGCCGAGTGGTTCTTGTGGGAGAACAACTCCATTTGGCTCACTAACTTCACACACCATCAGGCTTCCAAGCAGCTCTCAAGGAAACTCAGTTTTCACACTCTATGCTTAGTGCCCTTTCACTGCATTATCTAGGAATGAATCTAGTAGAGCATCCCACACAAACGAATGCTCCACATGCGGGTTTCACATGCCACCAACTCCACATTCACAGGCAACTTCAGCGCCACAGCCGTTTTCAGATAGCCCTCAATGCAAAGGCTCTAGACGCAAATATTGGTGTGAGAGCTAATTTAATCAAGGAAACACTGCATGTTGGTGAAGGGCATATTGAAGAAGGATCAGCCGAGTGGTTCTTGTGGGAGAACAACTCCATTTGGCTCACTAACTTCACACACCATCAGGCTTCCAAGCAGCTCTCAAGGAAACTCAGTTTTCACACTCTAGGCTTAGTGCCCTTTGAGTGCCTAGGAGTGAAATGATGCTTGGTGAGCATCCCACACAAACGAATGCTCCACATGCGGGTTTCACATGCCACCAACTCCACATTCACAGGCAACTTCAGTGCCACAGCCATTTTCAGATAGCCCTCAATGCAAAGGCTCTAGACGCAAATATTGGTGTGAGAGCTAATTCAATCAAGGAAACACTGCATGTTGGTGAAGGGCATATTGAAGAAGGATCAGCCGAGTGGTTCTTGTGGGAGAACAACTCCATTTGGCTCACTAACTTCACACACCATCAGGCTTCCAAGCAGCTCTCAAGGAAACTCAGTTTTCACACTCTATGCTTAGTGCCCTTTGAGTGCCTAGGACTGAAATGAAGCTTGGTGAGCATCCCACACAAACGAATGCTCCACATGCGGGTTTCACATGCCACCAACTCCACATTCACAGGCAACTTCAGCGCCACAGCCGTTTTCAGATAGCCCTCAATGCAAAGGCTCTAGACGCAAATATTGGTGTGAGACCTAATTCAATCAAGGAAACACTGCATGTTGGTGAAGGGCATATTGAAGAAGGATCAGCCGAGTGGTTCTTGTGGGAGAACAACTCCATTTGGCTCACTAACTTCACACACCATCAGGCTTCCCAGCAGCTCTCAAGGAAACTCAGTTTTCACACTCTATGCTTAGTGCCCTTTGAGTGCCTAGGACTGAAATGAAGCTTGGTGAGCATCCCACACAAACGAATGCTCCACATGCGGGTTTCACATGCCACCAACTCCACATTCACAGGCAACTTCAGTGCCATAGCCATTTTCAGATAGCCCTCAATGCAAAGGCTCTAGACGCAAATATTGGTGTGAGAGCTAATTCAATCAAGGAAACACTGCATGTTGGTGAAGGGCATATTGAAGAAGGATCAGCCGAGTGGTTCTTGTGGGAGAACAACTCCATTTGGCTCACTAACTTCACACACCATCAGGCTTCCAAGCAGCTCTCAAGGAAACTCAGTTTTCACACTCTATGCTTAGTGCCCTTTGAGTGCATTATCTAGGAATGAACCTGGTAGAGCATCCCACACAAATGAATGCTCCACATGCGGGTTTCACATGCCACCAACTCCACATTCACAGGAAACTTCAGTGCCACAGCCGTTTTCAGATAGCCCTCAATGCAAAGGCTCTAGACGCAAATATTGGTGTGAGAGCTAATTCAATCAAGGAAACACTGCATGTTGGTGAAGGGCATATTGAAGAAGGATCAGCCGAGTGGTTCTTGTGGGAGAACAACTCCATTTGGCTCACTAACTTCACACACCATCAGGCTTCCAAGCAGCTCTCAAGGAAACTCAGTTTTCACACTCTATGCTTAGTGCCCTTTGAGTGCATTATCTAGGAATGAACCTGGTAGAGCATCCCACACAAATGAATGCTCCACATGCGGGTTTCACATGCCACCAACTCCACATTCACAGGAAACTTCAGTGCCACAGCCGTTTTCAGATAGCCCTCAATGCAAAGGCTCTAGACGCAAATATTGGTGTGAGAGCTAATTCAATCAAGGAAACACTGCATGTTGGTGAAGGGCATATTGAAGAAGGATCAGCCGAGTGGTTCTTGTGGGAGAACAACTCCATTTGGCTCACTAACTTCACACACCATCAGGCTTCCAAGCAGCTCTCAAGGAAACTCAGTTTTCACACTCTATGCTTAGTGCCCTTTGAGTGCATTATCTAGGAATGAACCTGGTAGAGCATCCCACACAAACGAATGCTCCACATGCGGGTTTCACATGCCACCAACTCCACATTCACAGGAAACTTCAGCGCCACAGCCATTTTCAGATAGCCCTCAATGCAAAGGCTCTAGACGCAAATATTGGTGTGAGAGCTGATTCAATCAAGGAAACACTGCATGTTGGTGAAGGGCATATTAAAGAAGGATCAGCCGAGTGGTTCTTGTGGGAGAACAACTCCATTTGGCTCACTAACTTCACACACCATCAGGCTTCCAAGCAGCTCTCAAGGAAACTCAGTTTTCACACTCTATGCTTAGTGCCCTTTGAGTGCATTAGCTAGGAATGAATCTAGTAGAGCATCCCACACAAACGAATGCTCCACATGCGGGTTTCACATGCCACCAACTCCACATTCACAGGCAACTTCAGCGCCACAGCCGTTTTCAGATAGCCCTCAATGCAAAGGCTCTAGACGCAAATATTGGTGTGAGAGCTAATTTAATCAAGGAAACACTGCATGTTGGTGAAGGGCATATTGAAGAAGGATCAGCCGAGTGGTTCTTGTGGGAGAACAACTCCATTTGGCTCACTAACTTCACACACCATCAGGCTTCCAAGCAGCTCTCAAGGAAACTCAGTTTTCACACTCTATGCTTAGTGCCCTTTGAGTGCCTAGGAGTGAAATGAAGCTTGGTGAACATCCCACACAAACGAATGCTCCACATGCGGGTTTCACATGCCACCAACTCCACATTCACAGGTAACTTCAGTGCCACAGCCATTTTCAGATAGCCCTCAATGCAAAGCCTCTAGACGCAAATATTGGTGTGAGAGCTAATTCAATCAAGGAAACACTGCATGTTGGTGAAGGGCATATTGAAGAAGGATCAGCCGAGTGGTTCTTGTGGGAGAACAACTCCATTTGGCTCACTAACTTCACACACCATCAGGCTTCCAAGCAGCTCTCAAGGAAACTCAGTTTTCACACTCTAGGCTTAGTGCCCTTTGAGTGCATTATCTAGGAATGAACCTGGTAGAGCATCCCACACAAACGAATGCTCCACATGCGGGTTTCACATGCCACCAACTCCACATTCACAGGAAACTTCAGTGCCACAGCCGTTTTCAGATAGCCCTCAATGCAAAGGCTCTAGACGCAAATATTGGTGTGAGAGCTAATTCAATCAAGGAAACACTGCATGTTGGTGAAGGGCATATTGAAGAAGGATCAGCCGAGTGGTTCTTGTGGGAGAACAACTCCATTTGGCTCACTAACTTCACACACCATCAGGCTTCCAAGCAGCTCTCAAGGAAACTCAGTTTTCACACTCTATGCTTAGTGCCCTTTGAGTGCCTAGGACTGAAATGAAGCTTGGTGAGCATCCCACACAAACGAATGCTCCACATGCGGGTTTCACATGCCATCAACTCCACATTCACAGGCAACTTCAGCGCCACAGCCATTTTCAGATAGCCCTCAATGCAAAGGCTCTAGACGCAAATATTGGTGTGAGAGCTAATTCAATCAAGGAAACACTGCATGTTGGTGAAGGGCATATTGAAGAAGGATCAGCCGAGTGGTTCTTGTGGGAGAACAACTCCATTTGGCTCACTAACTTCACACACCATCAGGCTTCCAAGCAGCTCTCAAGGAAACTCAGTTTTCACACTCTATGCTTAGTGCCCTTTCACTGCATTATCTAGGAATGAATCTAGTAGAGCATCCCACACAAACGAATGCTCCACATGCGGGTTTCACATGCCACCAACTCCACATTCACAGGCAACTTCAGCGCCACAGCCGTTTTCAGATAGCCCTCAATGCAAAGGCTCTAGACGCAAATATTGGTGTGAGAGCTAATTTAATCAAGGAAACACTGCATGTTGGTGAAGGGCATATTGAAGAAGGATCAGCCGAGTGGTTCTTGTGGGAGAACAACTCCATTTGGCTCACTAACTTCACACACCATCAGGCTTCCAAGCAGCTCTCAAGGAAACTCAGTTTTCACACTCTAGGCTTAGTGCCCTTTGAGTGCCTAGGAGTGAAATGATGCTTGGTGAGCATCCCACACAAACGAATGCTCCACATGCGGGTTTCACATGCCACCAACTCCACATTCACAGGCAACTTCAGTGCCACAGCCATTTTCAGATAGCCCTCAATGCAAAGGCTCTAGACGCAAATATTGGTGTGAGAGCTAATTCAATCAAGGAAACACTGCATGTTGGTGAAGGGCATATTGAAGAAGGATCAGCCGAGTAGTTCTTGTGGGAGAACAACTCCATTTGGCTCACTAACTTCACACACCATCAGGCTTCCAAGCAGCTCTCAAGGAAACTCAGTTTTCACACTCTATGCTTAGTGCCCTTTGAGTGCCTAGGACTGAAATGAAGCTTGGTGAGCATCCCACACAAACGAATGCTCCACATGCGGGTTTCACATGCCACCAACTCCACATTCACAGGCAACTTCAGTGCCACAGCCGTTTTCAGATAGCCCTCAATGCAAAGGCTCTAGACGCAAATATTGGTGTGAGAGCTAATTCAATCAAGGAAACACTGCATGTTGGTGAAGGGCATATTGAAGAAGGATCAGCCGAGTGGTTCTTGTGGGAGAACAACTCCATTTGGCTCACTAACTTCACACACCATCAGGCTTCCAAGCAGCTCTCAAGGAAACTCAGTTTTCACACTCTATGCTTATTGCCCTTTGAGTGCATTATCTAGGAATGAACCTGGTAGAGCATCCCACACAAACGAATGCTCCACATGCGGGTTTCACATGCCACCAACTCCACATTCACAGGAAACTTCAGTGCCACAGCCGCTTTCAGATAGCCCTCACTGCAAAGGCTCTAGACACAAATATTGGTGTGAGAGCTAATTCAATCAAGGAAACACTGCATGTTGCTGAAGGGCATATTGAAGAAGGATCAGCCGAGTGGTTCTTGTGGGAGAACAACTCCATTTGGCTCACTAACTTCACACACCATCAGGCTTCCAAGCAGCTCTCAAGGAAACTCAGTTTTCACACTCTATGCTTAGTGCCCTTTGAGTGCATTAGCTAGGAATGAATCTAGTAGAGCATCCCACACAAACGAATGCTCCACATGCGGGTTTCACATGCCACCAACTCCACATTCACAAGCAACTTCAGCGCCACAGCCATTTTCAGATAGCCCTCAATGCAAAGGCTCTAGACGCAAATATTGGTGTGAGAGCAAATTTAATCAAGGAAACACTGCATGTTGGTGAAGGGCATATTGAAGAAGGATCAGCCGAGTGGTTCTTGTGGGAGATCAACTCCATTTGGCTGACTAACTTCACACACCATCAGGCTTCCAAGCAGCTCTCAAGGAAACTCAGTTTTCACACTCTATGCTTAGTGCCCTTTGAGTGCCCAGGAGTGAAATGAAGCTTGGTGAGCATCCCACACAAACGAATGCTCCACATGCGGGTTTCACATGCCACCAACTCCACATTCACAGGCAACTTCAGTGCCACAGCCATTTTCAGATAGCCCTCAATGCAAAAGCTCTAGACGCAAATATTGGTGTGAGAGCTAATTCAATCAAGGAAACACTGCATGTTGGTGAAGGGCATATTGAAGAAGGATCAGCCGAGTGGTTCTTGTGGGAGAACAACTCCATTTGGCTCACTAACTTCACACACCATCAGGCTTCCAAGCAGCTCTCAAGGAAACTCAGTTTTCACACTCTATGCTTAGTGCCCTTTGAGTGCCTAGGACTGAAATGAAGCTTGGTGAGCATCCCACAAAAACGAATGCTCCACATGCGGGTTTCACATGCCACCAACTCCACATTCACAGGCAACTTCAGTGCCACAGCCGTTTTCAGATAGCCCTCAATGCAAAGGCTCTAGACGCAAATATTGGTGTGAGAGCTAATTCAATCAAGGAAACACTGCATGTTGGTGAAGGGCATATTGAAGAAGGATCAGCCGAGTGGTTCTTGTGGGAGAACAACTCCATTTGGCTCACTAACTTCACACACCATCAGGCTTCCAAGCAGCTCTCAAGGAAACTCAGTTTTCACACTCTATGCTTAGTGCCCTTTGAATGCCTAGGACTGAAAAGAAGCTTGAGAGCATCCCACACAAACGAATGCTCCACATGCGGGTTTCACATGCCATCAAGTCCACATTCACAGGCAACTTCAGCGCCACAGCTATTTTCAGATAGCCCTCAATGCAAAGGCTCTAGACGCAAATATTGGTGTGAGAGCTAATTCAATCAAGGAAACACTGCATGTTGGTGAAGGGCATATTGAAGAAGGATCAGCCGAGTGGTTCTTGTGGGAGAACAACTCCATTTGGCTCACTAACTTCACACACCATCAGGCTTCCAAGCAGCTCTCAAGGAAACTCAGTTTTCACACTCTAGGCTTAGTGCCCTTTGAGTGCATTAGCTAGGAATGAATCTAGTAGAGCATCCCACACAAACGAGTGCTCCACATGCGGGTTTCACATGCCACCAACTCCACATTCACAGGCAACTTCAGCGCCACAGCGGTTTTCAGATAGCCCTCAATGCAAAGGCTCTAGACGCAAATGTTGGTGGAGAGCTAATTCAATCAAGGAAACACTGCATGTTGGTGAAGGGCATATTGAAGAAGGATCAGCCGAGTGGTTCTTGTGGGAGAACAACTCCATTTGGCTCACTAACTTCACACACCATCAGGCTTCCAAGCAGCTCTCAAGGAAACTCAGTTTTCACACTCTATGCTTAGTGCCCTTTCACTGCATTATCTAGGAATGAACGTGGTAGAGCATCCCACACAAACGAATGCTCCACATGCGGGTTTCACATGCCACCAACTCCACATTCACAGGCAACTTCAGCGCCACAGCCGTTTTCAGATAGCCCTCAATGCAAAGGCTCTAGACGCAAATATTGTTGTGAGAGCTAATTCAATCAAGGAAACACTGCATGTTGGTGAAGGGCATATTGAAGAAGGATCAGCCGAGTGGTTCTTGTGGGAGAACAACTCCATTTGGCTCACTAACTTCACACACCATCAGGCTTCCAAGCAGCTCTCAAGGAAACTCAGTTTTCACACTCTATGCTTAGTGCCCTTTGAGTGCCTAGGACTGAAATGAAGCTTGGTGAGCATCCCACACAAACGAATGCTCCACATGCGGGTTTCACATGCCACCAACTCCACATTCACAGGCAACTACAGTGCCACAGTCATTTTCAGATAGCCCTCAATGCAAAGGCTCTAGACGCAAATATTGGTGTGAGAGCTAATTCAATCAAGGAAACACTGCATGTTGGTGAAGGGCATATTGAAGAAGGATCAGCCGAGTGGTTCTTGTGGGAGAACAACTCCATTTGGCTCACTAACTTCACACACCATCAGGCTTCCAAGCAGCTCTCAAGGAAACTCAGTTTTCACACTCTATGCTTAGTGCCCTTTGAGTGCATTATCTAGGAATGAACCTGGTAGAGCATCCCACACAAACGAATGCTCCACATGCGGGTTTCACATGCCACCAACTCCACATTCACAGGCAACTTCAGCGCCACAGCCGTTTTCAGATAGCCCTCAATGCAAAGGCTCTAGACGCAAATATTGGTGTGAGAGCTAATTCAATCAAGGAAACACTGCATGTTGGTGAAGGGCATATTGAAGAAGAATCAGCCGAGTGGTTCTTGTGGGAGAACAACTCCATTTGGCTCACTAACTTCACACACCATCATGCTTCCAAGCAGCTCTCAAGGAAACTCAGTTTTCACACTCTATGCTTAGTGCCCTTTGAGTGCCTAGGACTGAAATGAAGCTTGATGAGCATCCCACACAAACGAATGCTCCACATGCGGGTTTCACATGCCACCAACTCCACATTCACAGGAAACTTCAGCGCCACAGCCATTTTCAGATAGCCCTCAATGCAAAGGCTCTAGACACAAATATTGGTGTGAGAGCTAATTCAATCAAGGAAACACTGCATGTTGCTGAAGGACATATTGAAGAAGGATCAGCCGAGTGGTTCTTGTGGGAGAACAACTCCATTTGGCTCACTAACTTCACACACCATCAGGCTTCCAAGCAGCTCTCAAGGAAACTCAGTTTTCACACTCTATGCTTAGTGCCCTTTGAGTGCCTAGGACTGAAATGAAGCTTGGTGAGCATCCCACACAAACGAATGCTCCACATGCGGGTTTCACATGCCACCAACTCCACATTCACAGGCAATTTCAGCGCCACAGCCGTTTTCAGATAGCCCTCAATGCAAAGGCTCTAGACGCAAATATTGGTGTGAGAGCTAATTCAATCAAGGAAACACTGCATGTTGGTGAAGGGCATATTGAAGAAGGATCAGCCGAGTGGTTCTTGTGGGAGAACAACTCCATTTGGCTCACTAACTTCACACACCATCAGGCTTCCAAGCAGCTCTCAAGGAAACTAAGTTTTCGCACTCTATGCTTAGTGCCCTTTGAGTGCATTATCTAGGAATGAACATGGTACAGCATCCCACACAAACGAATGCTCCACATGCGGGTTTCACATGCCACCAACTCCACATTCACAGGCAACTTCAGCGCCACAGCCGTTTTCAGATAGCCCTCAATGCAAAGGCTCTAGACGCAAATATTCGTTTGAGAGCTAATTCAATCAAGGAAACAATGCATGTTGGTGAAGGGCATATTGAAGAAGGATCAGCCGAGTGGTTCTTGTGGGAGAACAACTCCATTTGGCTCACTAACTTCACACACCATCAGGCTTCCAAGCAGCTCTCAAGGAAACTCAGTTTTCACACTCTATGCTTAGTGCCCTTTGAGTGCATTAGCTAGGAATGAATCTAGTAGAGCATCCCACACAAACGAATGCTCCACATGCGGGTTTCACATGCCACCAACTCCACATTCACAGGCAACTTCAGCGCCACAGCCGTTTTCAGATAGCCCTCAATGCAAAGGCTCTAGACGCAAATATTGGTGTGAGAGCTAATTCAATCAAGGAAACACTGCATGTTGGTGAAGGGCATATTGAAGAAGGATCAGCCGAGTGGTTCTTGTGGGAGAACAACTCCATTTGGCTCACTAACTTCACACACCATCAGGCTTCCAAGCAGCTCTCAAGGAAACTCAGTTTTCACACTCTATGCTTAAGTGCCCTTTGATTGCATTAGCTAGGATGAATCTAGTAGAGCATCCCACACAAACGAATGCTCCACATGCGGGTTTCACATGCCACCAACTCCACATTCACAGGCACTTCAGCGCCACAGCCGTTTTCAGATAGCCCTCAATGCAAAGGCTCTACACGCAATATTGGTGTGAGACCTAATTCAATCAAGGAAACACTGCATGTTGCTGAAGGGCATATTGAAGAAGGGATCAGCGAGTGGTTCTTATGGGAGAACAACTCCATTTGGCTCACTAACTTCACACACCATCAGGCTTCCAAGCAGCTCTCAAGGAACTCAGTTTTCACACTCTATGCTTAGTGCCCTTTGAGTGCCTAGACTGAAATGAAGCTTGAGAGCATCCCACACAAACAAATGCTCCACATGCGGGTTTCACATGCCACCAACTCCACATTCACAGGCAACTTCAGCGCCACAGCCGTTTTCAGATAGCCCTCAATGCAAAGGCTCTAGACGCAAATATTCGTTTGAGAGCTAATTCAATCAAGGAAACATTGCATCTTGCTGAAGGGCATATTGAAGAAGGATCAGCCGAGTGGTTCTTGTGGGAGAACAACTCCATTTGGCTCACTAACTTCACACACCATCAGGCTTCCAAGCAGCTCTCAAGGAAACTCAGTTTTCACACTCTATGCTTAGTGCCCTTTGAGTGCATTATCTAGGAATGAATCTAGTAGAGCATCCCACACAAACGAATGCTCCACATGCGGGTTTCACATGCCACCAACTCCACATTCACAGGCAACTTCAGCGCCACAGCCGTTTTCAGATAGCCCTCAATGCAAAGGCTCTAGACGCAAATATTGGTGTGAGACCTAATTCAATCAAGGAAACACTGCATGTTGGTGAAGGGCATATTGAAGAAGGATCAGCCGAGTGGTTCTTGTGGGAGAACAACTCCATTTGGCTCACTAACTTCACACACCATCAGGCTTCCAAGCAGCTCTCAAGGAAACTCAGTTTTCACACTCTATGCTTAGTGCCCTTTGAGTGCATTAGCTAGGAATGAATCTAGTAGAGCATCCCACACAAACGAATGCTCCACATGCGGGTTTCACATGCCACCAACTCCACATTCACAGGCAACTTCAGCGCCACAGCCGTTTTCAGATAGCCCTCAGTGCAAAGGCTCTAGACGCAAATATTGGTGTGAGAGCTAATTCAATCAAGGAAACACTGCATGTTGGTGAAGGGCATATTGAAGAAGGATCAGCCGAGTGGTTCTTGTGGGAGAACAACTCCATTTGGCTCACTAACTTCACACACCATCAGGCTTCCAAGCAGCTCTCAAGGAAACTCAGTTTTCACACTCTATGCTTAGTGCCCTTTGAGTGCATTATCTAGGAATGAATCTAGTAGAGCATCCCACACAAACGAATGCTCCACATGCGGGTTTCACATGCCACCAACTCCACATTCACAGGCAACTTCAGCGCCACAGCCGTTTTCAGATAGCCCTCAATGCAAAGGCTCTAGACGCAAATATTGGTGTGAGAGCTAATTCAATCAAGGAAACACTGCATGTTGGTGAAGGGCATATTGAAGAAGGATCAGCCGAGTGGTTCTTGTGGGAGAACAACTCCATTTGGCTCACTAACTTCACACACCATCAGGCTTCCAAGCAGCTCTCAAGGAAACTCAGTTTTCACACTCTATGCTTAGTGCCCTTTGAGTGCATTAGCTAGGAATGAATCTAGTAGAGCATCCCACACAAACGAATGCTCCACATGCGGGTTTCACATGCACCAACTCCACATTCACAGGCAACTTCAGCGCCACAGCCGTTTTCAGATAGCCCTCAATGCAAAGGCTCTAGACGCAAATATTGGTGTGAGAGCTAATTCAATCAAGGAAACACTGCATGTTGCTGAAGGGCATATTGAAGAAGGATCAGCCGAGTGGTTCTTGTGGAGAACAACTCCATTTGGCTCACTAACTTCACACACCATCAGGCTTCCAAGCAGCTCTCAAGGAAACTCAGTTTTCACACTCTATGCTTAGTGCCCTTTGAGTGCATTAGCTAGGAATGAATCTAGTAGAGCATCCCACACAAACGAATGCTCCACATGCGGGTTTCACATGCCACCAACTCCACATTCACAGGCAACTTCAGCGCCACAGCCGTTTTCAGATAGCCCTCAGTGCAAAGGCTCTAGACGCAAATATTGGTGTGAGAGCTCATTCATCAGGAAACACTGCATGTTGGTGAAGGGCATATTGAAGAAGGATCAGCCGAGTGGTTCTTGTGGGAGAACAACTCATTTGGCTCACTAACTTCACACACCATCAGGCTTCCAAGCAGCTCTCAAGGAAACTCAGTTTTCACACTCTATGCTTAGTGCCCTTTGAGTGCCTAGGACTGAAATGAAGCTTGGTGAGCATCCCACACAAACGAATGCTCCACATGCGGGTTTCACATGCCACCAACTCCACATTCACAGGCAACTTCAGCGCCACAGCCGTTTCAGATAGCCCTCAATGCAAAGGCTCTAGACGCAAATATTGGTGTGAGAGCTAATTCAATCAAGGAAACATTGCATCTTGCTGAAGGGCATATTGAAGAAGGATCAGCCGAGTGGTTCTTGTGGGAGAACAACTCCATTTGGCTCACTAACTTCACACACCATCAGGCTTCCAAGCAGCTCTCAAGGAAACTCAGTTTTCACACTCTATGCTTAGTGCCCTTTGAGTGCATTATCTAGGAATGAATCTAGTAGAGCATCCACACAAACGAATGCTCCACATGCGGGTTTCACATGCCACCAACTCCACATTCACAGGCAACTCCAGCGCCACAGCCGTTTCAGATAGCCCTCAATGCAAAGGCTCTAGACGCAAATATTGGTGTGAGAGCTAATTCAATCAAGGAAACACTGCATGTTGGTGAAGGGCATATTGAAGAAGGATCAGCCGAGTGGTTCTTGTGGGAGAACAACTCATTTGGCTCACTAACTTCACACACCATCAGGCTTCCAAGCAGCTCTCAAGGAAACTCAGTTTTCACACTCTATGCTTAGTGCCCTTTGAGTGCCTAGGACTGAAATGAAGCTTGGTGAGCATCCCACACAAACGAATGCTCCACATGCGGGTTTCACATGCCACCAACTCCACATTCACAGGCAACTTCAGCGCCACAGCCGTTTTCAGATAGCCCTCAATGCAAAGGCTCTAGACGCAAATATTCGTTTGAGAGCTAATTCAATCAAGGAAACATTGCATCTTGCTGAAGGGCATATTGAAGAAGATCAGCCGAGTGGTTCTTGTGGGAGAACAACTCCATTTGGCTCACTAACTTCACACACCATCAGGCTTCCAAGCAGCTCTCAAGGAAACTCAGTTTTCACACTCTATGCTTAGTGCCCTTTGAGTGCATTATCTAGGAATGAATGTAGTAGAGCATCCCACACAAACGAATGCTCCACATGCGGGTTTCACATGCCACCAACTCCACATTCACAGGCAACTTCAGCGCCACAGCCGTTTTCAGATAGCCTCAATGCAAAGGCTCTAGACGCAAATATTGGTGTGAGAGCTAATTCAATCAAGGAAACACTGCATGTTGGTGAAGGGCATATTGAAGAAGGATCAGCCGAGTGGTTCTTGTGGGAGAACAACTCCATTTGGCTCACTAACTTCACACACCATCAGGCTTCCAAGCAGCTCTCAAGGAAACTCAGTTTTCACACTCTATGCTTAGTGCCCTTTGAGTGCATTAGCTAGGAATGAATCTAGTAGAGCATCCCACACAAACGAATGCTCCACATGCGGGTTTCACATGCCACCAACTCCACATTCACAGGCAACTTCAGCGCCACAGCCGTTTTCAGATAGCCCTCAATGCAAAGGCTCTAGACGCAAATATTGGTGTGAGAGCTCATTCAATCAAGAAACACTGCATGTTGGTGAAGGGCATATTGAAGAAGGATCAGCCGAGTGGTTCTTGTGGGAGAACAACTCCATTTGGCTCACTAACTTCACACACCATCAGGCTTCCAAGCAGCTCTCAAGGAAACTCAGTTTTCACACTCTATGCTTAGTGCCCCTTTGAGTGCATTAGCTAGGAATGAATCTAGTAGAGCATCCCACACAAACGAATGCTCCACATGCGGGTTTCACTGCCACCAACTCCACATTCACAGGCAACTTCAGCGCACAGCGTTTTCAGATAGCCCTCAGTGCAAAGGCTCTAGACGCAAATATTGGTGTGAGAGCTCATTCAATCAAGGAAACACTGCATGTTGGTGAAGGGCATATTGAAGAAGATCAGCCGAGTGTTCTTGTGGGAGAACAACTCCATTTGGCTCACTAACTTCACACACCATCAGGCTTCCAAGCAGCTCTCAAGGAAACTCAGTTTTCACACTCTATGCTTAGTGCCCTTTGAGTGCATTAGCTAGGAATGAATCTAGTAGAGCATCCCACACAAACGAATGCTCCACATGCGGGTTTCACATGCCACCAACTCCACATTCACAGGCAACTTCAGCGCCACAGCCGTTTTCAGATAGCCTCAGTGCAAAGGCTCTAGACGCAAATATTGGTGTGAGAGCTAATTCAATCAAGGAAACACTGCATGTTGGTGAAGGGCATATTCAAGAAGGATCAGCCGAGTGGTTCTTGTGGGAGAACAACTCCATTTGGCTCACTACTTCACACACCATCAGGCTTCCAAGCAGCTCTCAAGGAAACTCAGTTTTCACACTCTATGCTTAGTGCCCTTTGAATGCCTAGGACTGAAATGAAGCTTGGTGAGCATCCCACACAAACGAATGCTCCACATGCGGGTTTCACATGCCACCAACTCCACATTCACAGGCAACTTCAGCGCCACAGCCGTTTTCAGATAGCCCTCAATGCAAATGCTCTAGACGCAAATATTCGTTTGAGAGCTAATTCAATCAAGGAAACATTGCATCTTGCTGAAGGGCATATTGAAGAAGGATCAGCCGAGTGGTTCTTGTGGGAGAACAACTCCATTTGGCTCACTAACTTCACACACCATCAGGCTTCCAAGCAGCTCTCAAGGAAACTCAGTTTTCACACTCTATGCTTAGTGCCCTTTGAGTGCATTATCTAGGAATGAATCTAGTAGAGCATTCCACACAACGAATGCTCCACATGCGGGTTTCACATGCCACCAACTCCACATTCACAGGCAACTCAGCGCCACAGCCGTTTTCAGATAGCCCTCAATGCAAAGGCTCTAGACGCAAATATTGGTGTGAGAGCTAATTCAATCAAGGAAACACTGCATGTTGGTGAAGGGCATATTGAAGAAGGATCAGCCGAGTGGTTCTTGTGGGAGAACAACTCCATTTGGCTCACTAACTTCACCACACCATCAGGCTTCCAAGCAGCTCTCAAGGAAACTCAGTTTTCACACTCTATGCTTAGTGCCCTTTGAGTGCATTAGCTAGGAATGAATCTAGTAGAGCATCCCACACAAACGAATGCTCCACATGCGGGTTTCACATGCCACCAACTCCACATTCACAGGCAACTCAGCGCCACAGCCGTTTTCAGATAGCCCTCAATGCAAAGGCTCTAGACGCAAATATTGGTGTGAGACCTAATTCAATCAAGGAAACACTGCATGTTGGTGAAGGGCATATTGAAGAAGGATCAGCCGAGTGGTTCTTGTGGAGAACAACTCCATTTGGCTCACTAACTTCACACACCATCAGCTTCAAGCAGCTCTCAAGGAAACTCAGTTTTCACACTCTATGCTTAGTGCCCTTTGAGTGCCTAGGACTGAAATGAAGCTTGGTGAGCATCCCACACAAACGAATGCTCCACATGCGGGTTTCACATGCCACCAACTCCACATTCACAGGCAACTACAGCGCCACAGCCGTTTTCAGATAGCCCTCAATGCAAAGGCTCTAGACGCAAATATTCGTTTGAGAGCTAATTCAATCAAGGAAACACTGCATGTTGGTGAAGGGCATATTGAAGAAGGATCAGCCGAGTGGTTCTTGTGGGAGAACAACTCCATTTGGCTCACTAACTTCACACACCATCAGGCTTCCAAGCAGCTCTCAAGGAAACTCAGTTTTCACACTCTATGCTTAGTGCCCTTTGAGTGCATTATCTAGGAATGAATCTAGTAGAGCATCCCACACAAACGAATGCTCCACATGCGGGTTTCACATGCCACCAACTCCACATTCACAGGCAACTTCAGCGCCACAGCCGTTTTCAGATAGCCCTCAATGCAAAGCTCTAGACGCAAATATTGGTGTGAGAGCTAATTCAATCAAGGAAACACTGCATGTTGGTGAAGGGCATATTGAAGAAGGATCAGCCA
>NW_026699053.1:0-24829 GCF_030435755.1 Ochotona princeps | reverse complement strand
GTTTCCAAGCAGCTCTCAAGGAAACTTAGTTTTCACACTCTATGCTTAGTGCCCTTTGAGTGCATTATCTAGGAATTAACCTGGTAGAGCATCCCACACAAACGAATGCTCCACATGCGGGTTTCACATGCCACCAACTCCACATTCACAGGCAACTTCAGCGCCACAGTCATTTTCAGATAGCCCAAAATGCAAAGGCTCTAGACGCAAATATTGGTGTGAGAGCTAATTCAATCAAGGAAACACTGCCTGTTGGTGAAGGGCATATTGAAGAAGGATCAGCCGAGTGGTTCTTGTGGGAGAACAACTCCATTTGGCTCACTAACTTCACACACCATCAGGCTTCCAAGCAGCTCTCAAGGAAACTCAGTTTTCACACTCTATGCTTAGTGCCCTTTGAGTGCCTAGGACTGAAATGAAGCTTGGTGAGCATCCTACACAAACGAATGCTCCACATGCGGGTTTCACATGCCACCAACTCTACATTCACAGGCAACTTCAGCGCCACAGCCGTTTTCAGTTAGCCCTCAATGTTAAGGTTGTAAACGCAAATATTGTTGTGTGAGCTAATTCAATCAAGGAAACACTGCATGTTGGTGAAGGGCATATTGAAGAAGGATCAGCCGAGTGGTTCTTGTGGGAGAACAACTCCATTTGGCTCACTAACTTCACACACCATCAGGCTTCCAAGCAGCTCTCAAGGAAACTTAGTTTTCACACTCTATGCTTAGTGCCCTTTGAGTGCCTAGGACTGAAATGAAGCTTGGTGAGCATCCCAACAAACGAATGCTCCACATGCGGGTTTCACATGCCACCAACTCCACATTCACAGGCAACTTCAGCGCCACAGCCGTTTTCACATAGCCCTCAATGCAAAGGCTCTAGACGCAAATATTGGTGTGAGAGCTAATTCAATCAAGGAAACACTGCATGTTGGTGAAGAGCATATTGAGGAAGGATCAGCCGAGTGGTTCTTGTGGGAGAACAACTCCATTTGGCTAACTAACTTCACACACCATCAGGCTTCCAAGCAGCTCTCAAGGAAACTCAGTTTTCACACTCTATCCTTAGTGCCGTTTGAGTGCCTAGGACTGAAATGAAGCTTGGTGAGCATCCCACACAAACGAATGCTCCACATGCGGCTTTCACATGCCACTAACTCCACATTCACAGGCAACTTCAGTGCCACAGCCGTTTTCAGTTAGCCCTCAATGCAAAGGCTCTAGACGCAAATATTGGAGTGAGAGCTAATTCAATCAAGGAAACACTGCATGTTGGTGAAGGGCATATTGAAGAAGGATCAGCCGAGTGGTTCTTGTGGGAGAACAACTCCATTTGGCTCACTAACTTCACACACCATCAGGCTTCCAAGCAGCTCTCAAGGAAACTCAGTTTTCACACTCTATGCTTAGTGCCCTTTGAGTGCCTAGCACTGAAATGAAGCTTGGTGAGCATCCCACACAAACGAATGCTCCACATGCGGGTTTCACATGCCACCAACTCCACATTCACAGGCAACTTCAGCGCCACAGCCGTTTTCACATAGCCCTCAATGCAAAGGCTCTAGACGCATATATTGGTGTGAGAGCTAATTCAATCAAGGAAACACTGCATGTTGGTGAAGGGCATATTGAAGAAGGATCAGCCGAGTGGTTCTTGTGGGAGAACAACTCCATTTGGCTCACTAACTTCACACACCATCAGGCTTCCAAGCAGCTCTCAAGGAAACTCAGTTTTCACACTCTATGCTTAGTGCCCTTTGAATGACTAGGACTGAAATGAAGCTTGGTGAGCATCCCACACAAACGAAGGCTCCACATGCGGGTTTCACATGCCACCAACTCCACATCCACAGGCAACTTCAGCGCCACAGCCGTTTTCACATAGCCCTCAATGCAAAGGCTCTAGACGCAAATATTGGTGTGAGAGCTAATTCAATCAAGGAAACACTGCATGTTGGTGAAGGGCATATTGAAGAAGGATCAGCCGAGTGGTTCTTGTAGGAGAACAACTCCATTTGGCTCACTAACTTCACACACCATCAGGCTTCCAACCAGCTCTCAAGGAAACTCAGTTTTCACACTCTATGCTTAGTGCCCTTTGAGTGCATTATCTAGGAATGAACCTGGCAGAGCATGCCACACAAACGAATGCTCCACTTTCGGGTTTCACATGCCACCAACTCCACATTCTCAGGCAACTTCAGCGCCACAGCAGTTTTCACATAGCCCTCAATGTAAAGGCTCTAGACGCAAATATTGGAGTGAGAGATAATTCAATCAAGGAAACACTGCATGTTGGTGAAGGGCATATTGAAGAAGGATCAGCCGAGTGGTTCTTGTGGGAGAACAACTCCATTTGGCTCACTAACTTCACACACCATCAGGCTTCCAAGCAGCTCTCAAGGAAACTCAGTTTTCACACTCTATGCTTAGTGAACTTTGAGTGCCTAGGACTGAAATGAAGCTTGGTGAGCATCCCACACAAACGAAGGCTCCACATGCGGATTTCACATGCCACCAACTCCACATTCACAGGCAACTTCAGCGCCACAGTCATTTTCAGATAGCCCAAAATGCAAAGGCTCTAGAGGCAAATATTGGTGTGAGAGTTAATTCAATCAAAGAAACACTGCCTGTTGGTGAAGGGCATATTGAAGAAGGATCAGCTAAGTGGTTCTTGTGGGAGAACAACTCCATTTGGCTCACTAACTTCACACACCATCAGGCTTCCAAGCAGCTCTCAAGGAAACTTAGTTTTCACACTCTATGCTTAGTGCCCTTTGAGTGCCTAGGACTGAAATGAACCTTGGTGAGCATCCCACACAAACGAATGCTCCACATGCGGGTTTCACATGCCACCAACTCCACATTCACAGGCAACTTCAGCGCTACAGCCGTTTTCACATAGCCCTCAATGCAAAGGCTCTAGACGCAAATATTGGTGTGAGAGCTAATTCAATCAAGGAAACACTGCATGTTGGTGAAGAGCATATTGAAGAAGGATCAGCCGAGTGGTTCTTGTAGGAGAACAACTCCATTTGGCTCACTAACTTCACACACCATCAGGCTTCCAAGCAGCTCTCAAGGAAATTCAGTTTTCACACTCTATCCTTAGTGCCGTTTGAGTGCCTAGGACTGAAATGAAGCTTGGTGAGCATCCCACACAAACGAATGCTCCACATGCGGCTTTCACATGCCACTAACTCCACATTCACAGGCAACTTCAGCGCCACAGCCGTTTTCAGTTAGCCCTCAATGCAAAGGCTCTAGACGCAAATATTGGAGTGAGAGCTAATTCAATCAAGGAAACACTGCATGTTGGTGAAGGGCATATTGAAGAAGGATCAGCCGAGTGGTTCTTGTGGGAGAACAACTCCATTTGGCTCACTAACTTCACACACCATCAGGCTTCCAAGCAGCTCTCAAGGAAACTCAGTTTTCACACTCTATGCTTAGTGCCCTTTGAGTGCCTAGGACTGAAATGAAGCTTGGTGAGCATCCCACACAAACGAATGCTCCACATGCGGGTTTCACATGCCACCAACTCCACATTCACAGGCAACTTCAGCGCCACAGCCGTTTTCACATAGCCCTCAATGCAAAGGCTCTAGACGCAAATATTGGTGTGAGAGCTAATTCAATCAAGGAAACACTGCATGTTGGTGAAGGGCATATTGAAGAAGGATCAGCCGAGTGGTTCTTGTGGGAGAACAACTCCATTTGGCTCACTAACTTCACACACCATCAGGTTTCCAAGCAGCTCTCAAGGAAACTTAGTTTTCACACTCTATGCTTAGTGCCCTTTGAGTGCATTATCTAGGAATTAACCTGGTAGAGCATCCCACACAAACGAATGCTCCACATGCGGGTTTCACATGCCACCAACTCCACATTCACAGGCAACTTCAGCGCCACAGTCATTTTCAGATAGCCCAAAATGCAAAGGCTCTAGACGCAAATATTGGTGTGAGAGCTAATTCAATCAAGGAAACACTGCCTGTTGGTGAAGGGCATATTGAAGAAGGATCAGCCGAGTGGTTCTTGTGGGAGAACAACTCCATTTGGCTCACTAACTTCACACACCATCAGGCTTCCAAGCAGCTCTCAAGGAAACTCAGTTTTCACACTCTATGCTTAGTGCCCTTTGAATGACTAGGACTGAAATGAAGCTTGGTGAGCATTCCACACAAACGAAGGCTCCACATGCGGGTTTCACATGCCACCAACTCCACATTCACAAGCAACTTCAGCGCCACAGCCGTTTTCAGTTAGCCCTCAATGCAAAGGCTCTAGACACAAATATTGGTGTGAGAGCTAATTCAATCAAGGAAACACTGCATGTTGGTGAAGGGCATATTGAAGAAGGATCAGCCGAGTGGTTCTTGTGGGAGAACAACTCCATTTGGCTCACTAACTTCACACACCATCAGGCTTCCAAGCAGCTCTCAAGGAAACTCAGTTTTCACACTCTATGCTTAGTGCCCTTTGAGTGCCTAGCATTGAAATGAAGCTTGGTGAGCATCCCACACAAACGAATGCTCCACATACGGGTTTCACATGCCACCAACTCCACATTCACAGGCAACTTCAGCGCCACAGCAGTTTTCACATAGCCCTCAATGCAAAGGCTCTAGCCGCATACATTGGAGTGAGAGCTAATTCAATCAAGGAAACACTGCATGTTGGTGAAGGGCATATTGAGGAAGGATCAGCCGAGTGGTTCTTGTGGGAGAACAACTCCATTTGGCTCACTAACTTCACACACCATCAGGCTTCCAAGCAGCTCTCAAGGAAACTCAGTTTTTACACTCTATGCTTAGTGCCCTTTGAGTGCCTAGGACTGAAATGAAGCTTGGTGAGCATCCCACACAAACGAATGCTCCACATGCGGGTTTCACATGCCACCAACTCCACATTCACAGGCAACTTCAGCGCCACAGCCGTTTTCACATAGCCCTCAATGCAAAGGCTCTAGACGCAAATATTGGTGTGAGAGCTAATTCAATCAAGGAAACACTGCATGTTGGTGAAGGGCATATTGAAGAAGGATCAGCCGAGTGGTTCTTGTGGGAGAACAACTCCATTTGGCTCACTAACTTCACACACCATCAGGTTTCCAAGCAGCTCTCAAGGAAACTTAGTTTTCACACTCTATGCTTAGTGCCCTTTGAGTGCATTATCTAGGAATTAACCTGGTAGAGCATCCCACACAAACGAATGCTCCACATGCGGGTTTCACATGCCACCAACTCCACATTCACAGGCAACTTCAGCGCCACAGTCATTTTCAGATAGCCCAAAATGCAAAGGCTCTAGACGCAAATATTGGTGTGAGAGCTAATTCAATCAAGGAAACACTGCCTGTTGGTGAAGGGCATATTGAAGAAGGATCAGCCGAGTGGTTCTTGTGGGAGAACAACTCCATTTGGCTCACTAACTTCACACACCATCAGGCTTCCAAGCAGCTCTCAAGGAAACTCAGTTTTCACACTCTATGCTTAGTGCCCTTTGAATGACTAGGACTGAAATGAAGCTTGGTGAGCATTCCACACAAACGAAGGCTCCACATGCGGGTTTCACATGCCACCAACTCCACATTCACAAGCAACTTCAGCGCCACAGCCGTTTTCAGTTAGCCCTCAATGCAAAGGCTCTAGACACAAATATTGGTGTGAGAGCTAATTCAATCAAGGAAACACTGCATGTTGGTGAAGGGCATATTGAAGAAGGATCAGCCGAGTGGTTCTTGTGGGAGAACAACTCCATTTGGCTCACTAACTTCACACACCATCAGGCTTCCAAGCAGCTCTCAAGGAAACTCAGTTTTCACACTCTATGCTTAGTGCCCTTTGAGTGCCTAGCATTGAAATGAAGCTTGGTGAGCATCCCACACAAACGAATGCTCCACATACGGGTTTCACATGCCACCAACTCCACATTCACAGGCAACTTCAGCGCCACAGCAGTTTTCACATAGCCCTCAATGCAAAGGCTCTAGCCGCATACATTGGAGTGAGAGCTAATTCAATCAAGGAAACACTGCATGTTGGTGAAGGGCATATTGAGGAAGGATCAGCCGAGTGGTTCTTGTGGGAGAACAACTCCATTTGGCTCACTAACTTCACACACCATCAGGCTTCCAAGCAGCTCTCAAGGAAACTCAGTTTTTACACTCTATGCTTAGTGCCCTTTGAGTGCCTAGGACTGAAATGAAGCTTGGTGAGCATCCCACACAAACGAATGCTCCACATGCGGGTTTCACATGCCACCAACTCCACATTCACAGGCAACTTCAGCGCCACAGCCGTTTTCACATAGCCCTCAATGCAAAGGCTCTAGACGCAAATATTGGTGTGAGAGCTAATTCAATCAAGGAAACACTGCATGTTGGTGAAGAGCATATTGAAGAAGGATCAGCCGAGTGGTTCTTGTGGGAGAACAACTCCATTTGGCTAACTAACTTCACACACCATCAGGCTTCCAAGCAGCTCTCAAGGAAACTCAGTTTTCACACTCTATGCTTAGTGCCCTTTGAGTGCATTATCTAGGAATGAACCTGGCAGAGCATGCCACACAAACGAATGCTCCACTTTCGGGTTTCACATGCCACCAACTCCACATTCTCAGGCAACTTCAGCGCCACAGCAGTTTTCACATAGCCCTCAATGTAAAGGCTCTAGACGCAAATATTGGAGTGAGAGATAATTCAATCAAGGAAACACTGCATGTTGGTGAAGGGCATATTGAAGAAGGATCAGCCGAGTGGTTCTTGTGGGAGAACAACTCCATTTGGCTCACTAACTTCACACACCATCAGGCTTCCAAGCAGCTCTCAAGGAAACTCAGTTTTCACACTCTATGCTTAGTGAACTTTGAGTGCCTAGGACTGAAATGAAGCTTGGTGAGCATCCCACACAAACGAAGGCTCCACATGCGGATTTCACATGCCACCAACTCCACATTCACAGGCAACTTCAGCGCCACAGTCATTTTCAGATAGCCCAAAATGCAAAGGCTCTAGAGGCAAATATTGGTGTGAGAGTTAATTCAATCAAGGAAACACTGCCTGTTGGTGAAGGGCATATTGAAGAAGGATCAGCTAAGTGGTTCTTGTGGGAGAACAACTCCATTTGGCTCACTAACTTCACACACCATCAGGCTTCCAAGCAGCTCTCAAGGAAACTTAGTTTTCACACTCTATGATTAGTGCCCTTTGAGTGCCTAGGACTGAAATGAAGCTTGGTGAGCATCCCACACAAACGAATGCTCCACATGCGGGTTTCACATGCCACCAACTCCACATTCACAGGCAACTTCAGCGCTACAGCCGTTTTCACATAGCCCTCAATGCAAAGGCTCTAGACGCAAATATTGGTGTGAGAGCTAATTCAATCAAGGAAACACTGCATGTTGGTGAAGAGCATATTGAAGAAGGATCAGCCGAGTGGTTCTTGTAGGAGAACAACTCCATTTGGCTCACTAACTTCACACACCATCAGGCTTCCAAGCAGCTCTCAAGGAAATTCAGTTTTCACACTCTATCCTTAGTGCCGTTTGAGTGCCTAGGACTGAAATGAAGCTTGGTGAGCATCCCACACAAACGAATGCTCCACATGCGGCTTTCACATGCCACTAACTCCACATTCACAGGCAACTTCAGCGCCACAGCCGTTTTCAGTTAGCCCTCAATGCAAAGGCTCTAGACGCAAATATTGGAGTGAGAGCTAATTCAATCAAGGAAACACTGCATGTTGGTGAAGGGCATATTGAAGAAGGATCAGCCGAGTGGTTCTTGTGGGAGAACAACTCCATTTGGCTCACTAACTTCACACACCATCAGGCTTCCAAGCAGCTCTCAAGGAAACTCAGTTTTCACACTCTATGCTTAGTGAACTTTGAGTGCCTAGGACTGAAATGAAGCTTGGTGAGCATCCCACACAAACGAAGGCTCCACATGCGGATTTCACATGCCACCAACTCCACATTCACAGGCAACTTCAGCGCCACAGTCATTTTCAGATAGCCCAAAATGCAAAGGCTCTAGAGGCAAATATTGGTGTGAGAGTTAATTCAATCAAGGAAACACTGCCTGTTGGTGAAGGGCATATTGAAGAAGGATCAGCTAAGTGGTTCTTGTGGGAGAACAACTCCATTTGGCTCACTAACTTCACACACCATCAGGCTTCCAAGCAGCTCTCAAGGAAACTTAGTTTTCACACTCTATGATTAGTGCCCTTTGAGTGCCTAGGACTGAAATGAAGCTTGGTGAGCATCCCACACAAACGAATGCTCCACATGCGGGTTTCACATGCCACCAACTCCACATTCACAGGCAACTTCAGCGCTACAGCCGTTTTCACATAGCCCTCAATGCAAAGGCTCTAGACGCAAATATTGGTGTGAGAGCTAATTCAATCAAGGAAACACTGCATGTTGGTGAAGAGCATATTGAAGAAGGATCAGCCGAGTGGTTCTTGTAGGAGAACAACTCCATTTGGCTCACTAACTTCACACACCATCAGGCTTCCAAGCAGCTCTCAAGGAAATTCAGTTTTCACACTCTATCCTTAGTGCCGTTTGAGTGCCTAGGACTGAAATGAAGCTTGGTGAGCATCCCACACAAACGAATGCTCCACATGCGGCTTTCACATGCCACTAACTCCACATTCACAGGCAACTTCAGCGCCACAGCCGTTTTCAGTTAGCCCTCAATGCAAAGGCTCTAGACGCAAATATTGGAGTGAGAGCTAATTCAATCAAGGAAACACTGCATGTTGGTGAAGGGCATATTGAAGAAGGATCAGCCGAGTGGTTCTTGTGGGAGAACAACTCCATTTGGCTCACTAACTTCACACACCATCAGGCTTCCAAGCAGCTCTCAAGGAAACTCAGTTTTCACACTCTATGCTTAGTGCCCTTTGAGTGCCTAGGACTGAAATGAAGCTTGGTGAGCATCCCACACAAACGAATGCTCCACATGCGGGTTTCACATGCCACCAACTCCACATTCACAGGCAACTTCAGCGCCACAGCCGTTTTCACATAGCCCTCAATGCAAAGGCTCTAGACGCAAATATTGGTGTGAGAGCTAATTCAATCAAGGAAACACTGCATGTTGGTGAAGGGCATATTGAAGAAGGATCAGCCGAGTGGTTCTTGTGGGAGAACAACTCCATTTGGCTCACTAACTTCACACACCATCAGGTTTCCAAGCAGCTCTCAAGGAAACTTAGTTTTCACACTCTATGCTTAGTGCCCTTTGAGTGCATTATCTAGGAATTAACCTGGTAGAGCATCCCACACAAACGAATGCTCCACATGCGGGTTTCACATGCCACCAACTCCACATTCACAGGCAACTTCAGCGCCACAGTCATTTTCAGATAGCCCAAAATGCAAAGGCTCTAGACGCAAATATTGGTGTGAGAGCTAATTCAATCAAGGAAACACTGCCTGTTGGTGAAGGGCATATTGAAGAAGGATCAGCCGAGTGGTTCTTGTGGGAGAACAACTCCATTTGGCTCACTAACTTCACACACCATCAGGCTTCCAAGCAGCTCTCAAGGAAACTCAGTTTTCACACTCTATGCTTAGTGCCCTTTGAATGACTAGGACTGAAATGAAGCTTGGTGAGCATTCCACACAAACGAAGGCTCCACATGCGGGTTTCACATGCCACCAACTCCACATTCACAAGCAACTTCAGCGCCACAGCCGTTTTCAGTTAGCCCTCAATGCAAAGGCTCTAGACACAAATATTGGTGTGAGAGCTAATTCAATCAAGGAAACACTGCATGTTGGTGAAGGGCATATTGAAGAAGGATCAGCCGAGTGGTTCTTGTGGGAGAACAACTCCATTTGGCTCACTAACTTCACACACCATCAGGCTTCCAAGCAGCTCTCAAGGAAACTCAGTTTTCACACTCTATGCTTAGTGCCCTTTGAGTGCCTAGCATTGAAATGAAGCTTGGTGAGCATCCCACACAAACGAATGCTCCACATACGGGTTTCACATGCCACCAACTCCACATTCACAGGCAACTTCAGCGCCACAGCAGTTTTCACATAGCCCTCAATGCAAAGGCTCTAGCCGCATACATTGGAGTGAGAGCTAATTCAATCAAGGAAACACTGCATGTTGGTGAAGGGCATATTGAGGAAGGATCAGCCGAGTGGTTCTTGTGGGAGAACAACTCCATTTGGCTCACTAACTTCACACACCATCCGGCTTCCAAGCAGCTCTCAAGGAAACTCAGTTTTTACACTCTATGCTTAGTGCCCTTTGAGTGCCTAGGACTGAAATGAAGCTTGGTGAGCATCCCAAACAAACGAATGCTCCACATGCGGGTTTCACATGCCATCAACTCTACATTCACAGGCAACTTGAGCGCCACAGCCGTTTTCAGTTAGCCCTCAATGTAAAGGTTGTAAACGCAAATATTGTTGTGTGAGCTAATTCAATCAAGGAAACACTGCATGTTGGTTAAGGGCATATTGAAGAAGGATCAGCTAAGCTGTTCTTGTATGAGAACAACTCCATTTGGCTCACTAACTTCACACACCATCAGGCTTCCAAGCAGCTCTCAAGGAAACTTAGTTTTCACACTCTATGCTTAGTGCCCTTTGAGTGCCTAGGACTGAAATGAAGCTTGGTGAGCATCCCACACAAACGAATGCTCCACATGCGGGTTTCACATGCCACTAACTCCACATTCACAGGCAACTTCAGCGCCACAGCCGTTTTCAGTTAGCCATCAATGCAAAGGCTCTAGACGCAAATATTGGAGTGAGAGCTAATTCAATCAAGGAAACACTGCCTGTTGGTGAAGGGCATATTGAAGAAGGATCAGCCGAGTGGTTCTTGTGGGAGAACAACTCCATTTGGCTCACTAACTTCACACACCATCAGGCTTCCAAGCAGCTCTCAAGGAAACTCAGTTTTCACACTCTATGCTTAGTGCCCTTTAAGTGCCTAGGACTGAAATGAAGCTTGGTGAGCATCCCACACAAACGAAGGCTCCACATGAGGGTTTCACATGCCACCAACTCCACATTCACAGGCAACTTCAGCGCCACAGCCGTTTTCACATAGCCCTCAATGCAAAGGCTCTAGACGCAAATATTGGTGTGAGAGCTAATTCAATCAAGGAAACACTGCATGTTGGTGAAGGGCATATTGAAGAAGGATCAGCCGAGTGGTTCTTGTGGGAGAACAACTCCATTTGGCTCACTAACTTCACACACCATCAGGCTTCCAAGCAGCTCTCAAGGAAACTCAGTTTTCACACTCTATGCTTAGTGCCCTTTGAGTGCCTAGGACTGAAATGAAGCTTGGTGAGCATCCCACAGAAACGAAGGCTCCACATGCGGGTTTCACATGCCACCAACTCCACATCCACAGGCAACTTCAGCGCCACAGCCGTTTTCACATAGCCCTCAATGCAAAGGCTCTAGACGCAAATATTGGTGTGAGAGCTAATTCAATCAAGGAAACACTGCATGTTGGTGAAGGGCATTTTGAAGAAGGATCAGCCGAGTGGTTCTTGTGGGAGAACAACTCCATTTGGCTCACTAACTTCACGCACCATCAGGCTTCCAAGCAGCTCTCAAGGAAACTCAGTTTTCACACTCTATGCTTAGTGCCCTTTGAGTGCCTAGGACTGAAATGAAGCTTGGTGAGCATCTCAAACAAACGAATGCTCCACATGCGGTATTCACATGCCACCAACTCTACATTCACAGGCAACTTGAGCGCCACAGCCGTTTTCAGATAGGCCCTCAATGCAAAGGTTGTAAACGCAAATATTGTTGTGTGAGCTAATTCAATCAAGAAAACACTGCATGTTGGTGAAGGGCATATTGAAGAAGGATCAGCTAAGCTGTTCTTGTATGAGAACAACTCCATTTGGCTCACTAACTTCACACACCATCAGGCTTCCAAGCAGCTCTCAAGGAAACTTAGTTTTCACACTCTATGCTTAGTGCCCTTTGAGTGCATTATCTAGGAATTAACCTGGTAGAGCATCCCACACAAACGAATGCTCCACATGCGGGTTTCACATGCCACCAACTCCACATTCACAGGCAACTTCAGCGCCACAGTCATTTTCAGATAGCCCAAAATGCAAAGGCTCTAGACGCAAATATTGGTGTGAGAGCTAATTCAATCAAGGAAACACTGCCTGTTGGTGAAGGGCATATTGAAGAAGGATCAGCCGAGTGGTTCTTGTGGGAGAACAACTCCATTTGGCTCACTAACTTCACACACCATCAGGCTTCCAAGCAGCTCTCAAGGAAACTCAGTTTTCACACTCTATGCTTAGTGCCCTTTGAATGACTAGGACTGAAATGAAGCTTGGTGAGCATTCCACACAAACGAAGGCTCCACATGCGGGTTTCACATGCCACCAACTCCACATTCACAAGCAACTTCAGCGCCACAGCCGTTTTCAGTTAGCCCTCAATGCAAAGGCTCTAGACACAAATATTGGTGTGAGAGCTAATTCAATCAAGGAAACACTGCATGTTGGTGAAGGGCATATTGAAGAAGGATCAGCCGAGTGGTTCTTGTGGGAGAACAACTCCATTTGGCTCACTAACTTCACACACCATCAGGCTTCCAAGCAGCTCTCAAGGAAACTCAGTTTTCACACTCTATGCTTAGTGCCCTTTGAGTGCCTAGCATTGAAATGAAGCTTGGTGAGCATCCCACACAAACGAATGCTCCACATACGGGTTTCACATGCCACCAACTCCACATTCACAGGCAACTTCAGCGCCACAGCAGTTTTCACATAGCCCTCAATGCAAAGGCTCTAGCCGCATACATTGGAGTGAGAGCTAATTCAATCAAGGAAACACTGCATGTTGGTGAAGGGCATATTGAGGAAGGATCAGCCGAGTGGTTCTTGTGGGAGAACAACTCCATTTGGCTCACTAACTTCACACACCATCAGGCTTCCAAGCAGCTCTCAAGGAAACTCAGTTTTTACACTCTATGCTTAGTGCCCTTTGAGTGCCTAGGACTGAAATGAAGCTTGGTGAGCATCCCAAACAAACGAATGCTCCACATGCGGGTTTCACATGCCATCAACTCTACATTCACAGGCAACTTGAGCGCCACAGCCGTTTTCAGTTAGCCCTCAATGTAAAGGTTGTAAACGCAAATATTGTTGTGTGAGCTAATTCAATCAAGGAAACACTGCATGTTGGTTAAGGGCATATTGAAGAAGGATCAGCTAAGCTGTTCTTGTATGAGAACAACTCCATTTGGCTCACTAACTTCACACACCATCAGGGCTTCCAAGCAGCTCTCAAGGAAAACTTAGTTTTCACACTCTATGCTTAGTGCCCTTTGAGTGCCTAGGACTGAAATGAAGCTTGGTGAGCATCCCACACAAACGAATGCTCCACATGCGGGTTTCACATGCCACTAACTCCACATTCACAGGCAACTTCAGCGCCACAGCCGTTTTCAGTTAGCCATCAATGCAAAGGCTCTAGACGCAAATATTGGAGTGAGAGCTAATTCAATCAAGGAAACACTGCCTGTTGGTGAAGGGCATATTGAAGAAGGATCAGCCGAGTGGTTCTTGTGGGAGAACAACTCCATTTGGCTCACTAACTTCACACACCATCAGGCTTCCAAGCAGCTCTCAAGGAAACTCAGTTTTCACACTCTATGCTTAGTGCCCTTTGAGTGCCTAGGACTGAAATGAAGCTTGGTGAGCATCCCACACAAACGAAGGCTCCACATGAGGGTTTCACATGCCACCAACTCCACATTCACAGGCAACTTCAGCGCCACAGCCGTTTTCACATAGCCCTCAATGCAAAGGCTCTAGACGCAAATATTGGTGTGAGAGCTAATTCAATCAAGGAAACACTGCATGTTGGTGAAGGGCATATTGAAGAAGGATCAGCCGAGTGGTTCTTGTGGGAGAACAACTCCATTTGGCTCACTAACTTCACACACCATCAGGCTTCCAAGCAGCTCTCAAGGAAACTCAGTTTTCACACTCTATGCTTAGTGCCCTTTGAGTGCCTAGGACTGAAATGAAGCTTGGTGAGCATCCCACAGAAACGAAGGCTCCACATGCGGGTTTCACATGCCACCAACTCCACATCCACAGGCAACTTCAGCGCCACAGCCGTTTTCACATAGCCCTCAATGCAAAGGCTCTAGACGCAAATATTGGTGTGAGAGCTAATTCAATCAAGGAAACACTGCATGTTGGTGAAGGGCATTTTGAAGAAGGATCAGCCGAGTGGTTCTTGTGGGAGAACAACTCCATTTGGCTCACTAACTTCACGCACCATCAGGCTTCCAAGCAGCTCTCAAGGAAACTCAGTTTTCACACTCTATGCTTAGTGCCCTTTGAGTGCCTAGGACTGAAATGAAGCTTGGTGAGCATCTCAAACAAACGAATGCTCCACATGCGGTATTCACATGCCACCAACTCTACATTCACAGGCAACTTGAGCGCCACAGCCGTTTTCAGATAGGCCCTCAATGCAAAGGTTGTAAACGCAAATATTGTTGTGTGAGCTAATTCAATCAAGAAAACACTGCATGTTGGTGAAGGGCATATTGAAGAAGGATCAGCTAAGCTGTTCTTGTATGAGAACAACTCCATTTGGCTCACTAACTTCACACACCATCAGGCTTCCAAGCAGCTCTCAAGGAAACTTAGTTTTCACACTCTATGCTTAGTGCCCTTTGAGTGCCTAGGACTGAAATGAACCTTGGTGAGCATCCCACACAAACGAAGGCTCCACATGCGGGTTTCACATGCCACCAACTCCACATTCACAGGCAACTTCAGCGCCACAGTCATTTTCAGATAGCCCAAAATGCAAAGGCTCTAGACGCAAATATTGGTGTGAGAGCTAATTCAATCAAGGAAACACTGCCTGTTGGTGAAGGGCATATTGAAGAAGGATCAGCCGAGTGGTTCTTGTGGGAGAACAACACCATTTGGCTCACTAACTTCACACACCATCAGGCTTCCAAGCAGCTCTCAAGGAAACTCAGTTTTCACACTCTATGCTTAGTGCCCTTTGAATGACTAGGACTGAAATGAAGCTTGGTGAGCATTCCACACAAACGAATGCTCCACATGCGGGTTTCACATGCCACCAACTCCACATTCACAAGCAACTTCAGCGCCACAGCCGTTTTCAGTTAGCCCTCAATGCAAAGGCTCTAGATACAAATATTGGTGTGAGAGCTAATTCAATCAAGGAAACACTGCATGTTGGTGAAGGGCATATTGAAGAAGGATCAGCCGAGTGGTTCTTGTGGGAGAACAACTCCATTTGGCTCACTAACTTCACACACCATCAGGCTTCCAAGCAGCTCTCAAGGAAACTCAGTTTTCACACTCTATGCTTAGTGCCCTTTGAGTGCCTAGGACTGAAATGAAGCTTGGTGAGCATCCCAAACAAACGAATGCTCCACATGCGGGTTTCACATGCCACCAACTCTGCATTCACAGGCAACTTGAGCGCCACAGCCGTTTTCAGTTAGCCCTCAATGCAAAGGTTGTAAACGCAAATATTGTTGTGTGAGCTAATTAAATCAAGGAAACACTGCATGTTGGTGAAGGGCATATTGAAGAAGGATCAGCTAAGTTGTTCTTGTGGGAGAACAACTCCATTTGGCTCACTAACTTCACACACCATCAGGCTTAAAAGCAGCTCTCAAGGAAACTTAGTTTTCACACTCTATGCTTAGTGCCCTTTGAGTGCCTAGGACTGAAATGAACCTTGGTGAGCATCCCACACAAACGAATGCTCCACATGCGGGTTTCACATGCCACCAACTCCACATTCACAGGCAACTTCAGCGCCACAGCCGTTTTCACATAGCCCTCAATGCAAAGGCTCTAGACGCAAATATTGTTGTGTGAGAGCTAATTCAATCAAGGAAACACTGCATGTTGGTGAAGGGCATATTGAAGAAGGATCAGCCGAGTGGTTCTTGTGGGAGTTCAACTCCATTTGGCTAACTAACTTCACACACCATCAGGCTTCCAAGCAGCTCTCAAGGAAACTCAGTTTTCACACTCTATGCTTAGTGCCCTTTGAGTGCCTAGGACTGAAATGAAGCTTGGTGAGCATCCCACACAAACGAATGCTCCACATGCGGGTTTCACATGCCACTAACTCCACATTCACAGGCAACTAGCGCCACAGCCGTTTTCAGTTAGCCCTCAATGCAAAGGCTCTAGACGCAAATATTGGAGTGAGAGCTAATTCAATCAAGGAAACACTGCATGTTGCTGAAGTGCATATTGAAGAAGGATCAGCCGAGTGGTTCTTGTGGGAGAACAACTCCATTTGGCTCACTAACTTCACACCCATCAGGCTTCCAAGCAGCTCTCAAGGAAACTCAGTTTTCACACTCTATGCTTAGTGCCCTTTGAGTGCCTAGGACTGAAATGAAGCTTGGTGAGCATCCCACACAAACGAATGCTCCACATGAGGGTTTCACATGCCACCAACTCCACATTCACAGGCAACTTCAGCGCCACAGCCGTTTTCACATAGCCCTCAATGCAAAGGCTCTAGACGCAAATATTGGTGTGAGAGCTAATTCAATCAAGGAAACACTGCATGTTGGTGAAGGGCATATTGAAGAAGGATCAGCCGAGTGGTTCTTGTGGGAGAACAACTCCATTTGGCTCACTAACTTCACACACCATCAGGCTTCCAAGCAGCTCTCAAGGAAACTCAGTTTTCACACTCTATGCTTAGTGCCCTTTGAGTGCCTAGGACTGAAATGAAGCTTGGTGAGCATCCCACAGAAACGAAGGCTCCACATGCGGGTTTCACATGCCACCAACTCCACATCCACAGGCAACTTCAGCGCCACAGCCGTTTTCACATAGCCCTCAATGCAAAGGCTCTAGACGCAAATATTGGTGTGAGAGCTAATTCAATCAAGGAAACACTGCATGTTGGTGAAGGGCATTTTGAAGAAGGATCAGCCGAGTGGTTCTTGTGGGAGAACAACTCCATTTGGCTCACTAACTTCACACACCATCAGGCTTCCAAGCAGCTCTCAAGGAAACTCAGTTTTCACACTCTATGCTTAGTGCCCTTTGAGTGCATTATCTAGGAATGAACCTGGCAGAGCATGCCACACAAATGAATGCTCCACATGCGGGTTTCGCATGCCACCAACTCCACATTCACAGGCAACTTCAGCGCCACAGCAGTTTTCACATAGCCCTCAATGCAAAGGCTCTAGACGCAAATATTGGTGTGAGAGCTAATTCAATCAAGGAAACACTGCATGTTGGTGAAGGGCATATTGAAGAAGGATCAGCCGAGTGGTTCTTGTGGGAGAGAACAACTCCATTTGGCTCACTAACTTCACACACCATCAGGCTTCCAAGCAGCTCTCAAGGAAACTCAGTTTTCACACTCTATGCTTAGTGCCCTTTGAGTGCCTAGGACTGAAATGAAGCTTGGTGAGCATCCCACACAAACGAAGGCTCCACATGCGGGTTTCACATGCCACCAACTCCACATTCACAGGCAACTTCAGCGCCACAGTCATTTTCAGATAGCCCAAAATGCAAAGGCTCTAGACGCAAATATTGGTGTGAGAGCTAATTCAATCAAGGAAACAGTGCCTGTTGGTGAAGGGCATATTGAAGAAGGATCAGCCGAGTGGTTCTTGTGGGAGAACAACTCCATTTGGCTCACTAACTTCACACACCATCAGGCTTCCAAGCAGCTCTCAAGGAAACTCAGTTTTCACACTCTATGCTTAGTGCCCTTTGAGTGCCTAGGACTGAAATGAAGCTTGGTGAGCATCCCACACAAACGAAGGCTCCACATGCGGGTTTCACATGCCACCAACTCCTACATTCACAGGACAACTTCAGCGCCAAAGCCGTTTTCAGTTAGCCCTCAATACAAAGGCTCTAGGCGCAAATATTGGTGTGAGAGCTAATTCAATCAAGGAAACACTGCATGTTGGTGAAGCGCATATTGAAGAAGAATCAGCCGAGTGGTTCTTGTGGGAGAACAACTCCATTTGGATCACTAACTTCACACACCATCAGGCTTCCATGCAGCTCTCAATGAAACTCACTTTTCACACTCTAGGCTTAATGCCCTTTGAGTGCCTAAGACCGAAATGAATCTTGGTGAGCTTCCCACACAAACCAATGCTCCACATGCCAGTTTCACATGCCACCAACTCCACATTCACAGACAACTTCAGCGCCAAAGCCATTTTCAGATAGCCCTCAATACAAAGGCTCTAGGCGCAAATATTGGTGTGAGAGCTAATTCAATCAAGGAAACACTGCATGTTGGTGAAGTGCATATCGAAGAAGAATCAGCCAAGTGGATCTTGTGGGAGAACAACTCCATTTGGCTCACTAACTTCACACACCATCAGGCTTCCAAGCAGCTCTCAAGGAAACTCAGTTTTCACACTCTAGGCTTAATGCCCTTTGAGTGCCTAGGTCTGAAATGAAGCTTGGTGAGCTTCTCACACAAACCAATGCTCCACATGCGGGTTTCACATGCCACCAACTCCACATTCACAGACAACTTCAGCGCCAAAGCCGTTTTCAGATAGCCTCAATACAAAGACTCTAGGTGCAAATATTGGTGTGAGAGCTAATTCAATCAAGGAAACACTGCATGTTGGTGAAGCGCATATTGAAGAAGAATCAACCGAGTGGTTCTTGTGGGAGAACATCTCTATTTGGCTCACTAACTTCCCACACCATCAGGCTTCCAAGCAGCTCTCAAGGAAACTCAGTTTTCACACTCTAGGCTTAATGCCCTTTGAGTGCATTATGTAGGAATGAACCTGGTAGAGCATACCACACAAAGCAATGCTCCACATGCGGGTTTCACATGCCACCAACTCCACATTCACAGACAACTTCAGTGCCAAAGCCGTTTTCTGATAGCCCTCAATACAAAGGCTCTAGGCGCAAATATTGGTGTGAGAGCTAATTCAATCAAGGAAACACTGCATGTTGGTGAAGCACATATTGAAGAAGAATCAGCCGAGTGGTTCTTGTGGGAGAACAACTCCATTTGGCTCACTAACTTCACACACCATCAGGCTTCGAAGCAGCTCTCAAGGAAACTCAGTTTTCACAGTCTAGGCTTAATGCACTTTGAGTGCCTAAGACTGAAATGAAGCTTGGTGAGCTTCCCACACAAACCAATGCTCCCAATGCGGGTTTCACATGTCACCAACTCCACATTCACAGACAACTTCAGCGCCAAAGCCGTTTTCAGATAGCCCTCAATACAAAGGCTCTAGGAGCAAATATATATTGGTGTGAGAGCTAATTCAATCAAGGAAACACTGCATGTTGGTGAAGCGCATATTGAAGAAGAATCAGCCGAGTGGTTCTTGGGGGGGAACAACTCCATTTGGCTCACTAACTTCACACACCATCAGGCTTCCAGGCAGCTCTCAAGGAAACTCAGTTTTCACACTCTAGGCTTAATGCCTTTTGAGTGCCTAGGACTGAAATGAAGCTTGGTGAGCTTCCCACACAAACCAATGCTCCACATGCGGGTTTCACATGCCACCAACTCCACATTCACAGACAACTTCAGCGCCAAAGCCGTTTTCAGATAGCACTCAATACAAAGGTTGTAGGCACAAATATTGGTGTGAGAGATAATTCAATCAAGGAAATACTGCATGTTGGTGAAGCCCATATTGAAGAAGAATCAGCCGAGTGGTTCTTGTGGGAGAACAACTCCATTTGGCTCACTAACTTCACACACCATCAGGCTTCCAAGCAGCTCTCAAGGAAACTCAGTTTTCACACTCTAGGCTTAATGCCCTTTGAGTGCCTAGGACTGAAATGAAGCTTGGTGAGCTTCCCACACAAAGCAATGCTCCACATGCGGGTTTCAATGCCACCAACTCCACATTCACAGACAACTTCAGCGCCAAAGTCGTTTTCAGATAGCCCTCAATACAAAGGCTCTAGGCGCAAATATTGGTGTGTGAGAGCTAATTCAATCAAGGAAACACTGCATGTTGGTGAATCGCATGTTGAAGAAGAATCAGCCGACTGGTTCTTGTGGGAGAACAACTCCATTTGGCTCACTAACTTCACAAACCATCAGGCTTCCAAGCAGCTCTCAAGGAAACTCAGTTTTCACACTCTATGCTTAATGCCCCTTTGAGTGCATTATGTAGGAATGAACCTGGTAGAGCATCCCACAGAAACCAATGCTCCACATGCGGGTTTCACATGCCACCAACTCCACATTCACAGACAACTTCAGCGCCAAAGCCGTTTTCAGATAGCCCTCAATACAAAGGCTCTAGGCGCAAATATTGCTGTGAGAGCTAATTCAATCAAGGAAACACTGCATGTTGGTGAAGCGCATATTGAAGAAGAATCAGCGAGTGGTTCTTGTGGGAGAACAACTCCATTTGGCTCACTAACTTCACACACCATCCGGCTTCCAAGCGTCTCTCAAGGAAACTCAGTTTTCACACTCTATGCTTAATGCCCTTTGAGTGCATTATGTAGGAATGAACCTGGTAGAGCATACCACACAAAGCAATGCTCCACATGCGGGTTTCACATGCCACCAACTCCACATTCACAGACAACTTCAGCGCCAAAGCCGTTTTCAGATAGCCATCAATACACAGGCTCTAGGCGCAAATATATTGGTGTGAGAGCTAATTCAATCAAGGAAACACTGCATGTTGGTGAAGCGCATATTGAAGAAGAATCAGCCGAGTGGTTCTTGTGGGAGAACAACTCTATTTGGCTCACTAACTTCACACACCATCAGGCTTCCAAGCAGCTCTCAAGGAAACTCAGTTTTCACACTCTAGGCTTAATGCCCTTTGAGTGCCTAGGACTGAAATGAAGCTTGGTGAGCTTCCCACACAAAGCAATGCTCCACATGCGGGTTTCACATGCCACCAACTCCACATTCACAGACAACTTCAGTGCCAAAGCCGTTTTCAGATAGCCCTCAATACAAAGGCTCTAGGCGCAAATATATATTGGTGTGAGAGCTAATTCAATCAAGGGAAACACTGCATGTTGGTGAAGCGCATATTGAAGATGAATCAGCCGAGTGGTTCTTGTGGGAGAACAACTCCATTTGGCTCACTAACTTCACACACCATCAGGCTTCCAAGCAGCTCTCAAGGAATCTCAGTTTTCACACTCTTGGCTTAATGCCCTTTGAGTGCCTAGGACTGAAATGAAGCTTGGTGAGCTTCCCACACAAACCAATGCTCCACATGCCAGTTTCACATGCCACCAACTCCACATTCACAGACAACTTCAGCGCCAAAGCCTTTTTCAGATAGCCCTCAATACAAAGGCTCTAGGCGCAAATATTGGTGTGAGAGCTAATTCAATCAAGAAACACTGCATGTTGGTGAAGCGCATATTGAAGAAGAATCAGCCGAGTGGTTCTTGTGGGAGAACAACTCCATTTGGATCACTAACTTCACACACCATCAGGCTTCCATGCAACTCTCAATGAAACTCACTTTTCACACTCTAGGCTTAATGCCCTTGAGTGCTAAGACCGAAATGAATCTTGGTGAGCTTCCCACACAAACCAATGCTCCACATGCCAGTTTCACATGCCACCAACTCCACATTCACAGACAACTTCAGCGCCAAAGCCATTTTCAGATAGCCCTCAATACAAAGACTCTAGGTGCAAATATTGGAGTGAGAGCTAATTCAATCAAGGAAACACTGCATGTTGGTGAAGCGCATATTGAAGAAGAATCAACCGAGTGGTTCTTGTGGGAGAACATCTCTATTTGGCTCACTAACTTCACACACCATCAGGCTTCCAAGCAGCTCTCAAGGAAACTCAGTTTTCACACTCTAGGCTTAATGCCCTTTGAGTGCATTATGTAGGAATGAACCTGGTAGAGCATACCACACAAAGCAATGCTCCACATGCGGGTTTCACATGCCACCAACTCCACATTCACAGACAACTTCAGTGCCAAAGCCGTTTTCTGATAGCCCTCAATACAAAGGCTCTAGGCGCAAATATTGGTGTGAGAGCTAATTCAATCAAGGAAACACTGCATGTTGGTGAAGCACATATTGAAGAAGAATCAGCCGAGTGGTTCTTGTGGGAGAACAACTCCATTTGGCTCACTAACTTCACACACCATCAGGCTTCGAAGCAGCTCTCAAGGAAACTCAGTTTTCACACTCTAGGCTTAATGCACTTTGAGTGCCTAAGACTGAAATGAAGCTTGGTGAGCTTCTCACACAAACCAATGCTCCACATGCGGGTTTCACATGTCACCAACTCCACATTCACAGACAACTTCAGCGCCAAAGCCGTTTTCAGATAGCCTCAATACAAAGGCTCTAGGAGCAAATATATATTGGTGTGAGAGCTAATTCAATCAAGGAAACACTGCATGTTGGTGAAGCGCATATTGAAGAAGAATCAGCCGAGTGGTTCTTGGGGGGGAACAACTCCATTTGGCTCACTAACTTCACACACCATCAGGCTTCCAGGCAGCTCTCATGGAAACTCAGTTTTCACATTCTGGGCTTAATGCCTTTTGAGTGCCTAGGACTGAAATGAAGCTTGGTGAGCTTCCCACACAAACCAATGCTCACATGCGGGTTTCACATGCCACCAACTCCACATTCACAGACAACTTCAGCGCCAAAGCCGTTTTCAGATAGCCCTCAATACAAAGGCTCTAGGCGCAAATATTGGTGTGAGAGCTAATTCAATCAAGGAAACACTGCATGTTGGTGAAGCACATATGAAGAAGAATCACCGAGTGGTTCTTGTGGGAGAACAACTCCATTTGGCTCACTAACTTCACACACCATCAGGCTTCCAAGCATCTCTCAAGGAAACTCAGTTTTCACACTCTAGGCTTAATGCCCTTTCAGTGCATTATGTAGGAATGAACCTGGTAGAGCATCCCACACAAACCAATGCTCCACATGCGGGTTTCACATGCCACCAACTCCACATTCACAGACAACTTCAGCGCCAAAGCCGTTTTCAGATAGCCCTCAATACAAAGGTTGTAGGCACAAATATTGGTGTGAGAGATAATTCAATCAAGGAAATACTGCATGTTGGTGAAGCCCATATTGAAGAAGAATCAGCCGAGTGGTTCTTGTGGGAGGAACAACTCCATTTGGCTCACTAACTTCACACACCATCAGGCTTCGAAGCAGCTCTCAAGGAAACTCAGTTTTCACACTCTAGGCTTAAAGCCCTTTGAGTGCCTAGGACTGAAATGAAGCTTGGTGAGCATCCCACACAAAGCAATGCTCCACATGCGGGTTTCAATGCCACCAACTCCACATTCACAGACAACTTCAGTGCCAAACCCGTTTTCAGATAGCCCTCAATACAAAGGCTCTAGGCGCAAATATTGGTGTGAGAGCTAATTCAATCAAGGAAACAATGCATGTTGGTGAATCGCATGTTGAAGAAGAATCAGCCGAGTGGTTCTTGTGGGAGAACAACTCCATTTGGCTCACTAACTTCACACACCATCAGGCTTCCAAGCAGCTCTCAAGGAAACTCAGTTTTCACACTCTATGCTTAATGCCCTTTGAGTGCATTATGTAGGAATGAACCTGGTAGAGCATCCACAGAAACCAATGCTCCACATGCGGGTTTCACATGCCACCAACTCCACATTCACAGACTACTTCAGTGCCAAAGCCGTTTTCAGATAGCCCTCAATACAAAGGCTCTAGGCGCAAATATTGCTGTGAGAGCTAATTCAATCAAGGAAAAACTGCATGTTGGTGAAGCGCATATTGAAGAAGAATCAGCCGAGTGGTTCTTGTGGGAGAACAACTCCATTTGGCTCACTAACTTCACACACCATCAGGCTTCCAAGCATCTCTCAAGGAAACTCAGTTTTCACACTCTATGCTTAATGCCCTTTGAGTGCATTATGTAGGAATGAACCTGGTAGAGCATACCAAACAAAGCAATGCTCCACATGCGGGTTTCACATGAAACCAACTCCATATTCACAGACAACTTCAGTGCCAAAGCCGTTTTCAGATAGCCCTCAATACAAAGGCTCTAGGCGCAAATATTGGTGTGAGAGCTAATTCAATCAAGGAAACACTAAATGTTGGTGAAGAGCATATTGAAGAAGAATCAGCCGAGTGGTTCTTGTGTGGAGAACAACCCCATTTGGCTCACTAACTTCACACACCATCAGGCTTCCAAGCAGCTCTCAAGGAAACTCAGTTTTCACACTCTAGGCTTAATGCCCTTTGAGTGCCTAGGACTGAAATGAAGCTTGTTGAGCTTCCCACAGAAACCAATGCTCCATATGTGGGTTTCACATCCCACCACCTCCACATTCACAGACAACTTCAGCCTCAACGCAGTTTTCAGATAGCCCTCAATACACAGGCTCTAGGTGCAAACATTGGTGTGAGAGCTAATTCAATCAAGGAAACACTGCATGTTGGTGAAGCGCATATTGAAGAAGAGAATCAGCCGAGTGGTTCTTGTGGGAGAACAACTCCATTTGGCTCACTAACTTCACACACCATCAGGCTTCCAAGCATCTCTCAAGGAAACTCAGTTTTCACACTCTATGCTTAATGCCCTTTGAGTGCCTAGGACTGAAATGAAGCTTGTTGAGCTTGCCACACAAACCAATGCTCCACATGCGGGTTTTACATGCCACCAACTCCACATTCACAGAGAACTTCAGCGCCAAAGCCGTTTTCAGATAGCCCTCAATACAAAGGCTCTAGGCCCAAATATTGGTGTGAGAGCTAATTCAATCAAGGAAACACTGCATGTTGGTGAAG
>NW_026699052.1:0-49363 GCF_030435755.1 Ochotona princeps | reverse complement strand
TAACAACTCCATTTGGCTCACTAACTTCACACACCATCAGGCTTCCAAGCAGCTCTCAAGGAAACTCAGTTTTCACACTCTATGCTTAGTGCCCTTTGAGTACCTAGGACTGAAATGACGCTTGGTGAGCATCCCACACAAACGAATGCTCCACATGCGGGTTTCACATGCCACCAACTCCACATTCACAGGCAACCTCAGCGCCACAGCTGTTTTCAGATAGCCCTCAATGCAAAGGCTCTTGACGCAAATATTGGTGTGAGAGCTAATTCAATCAAGGAAACACTGCATGTTGGTGAAGGGCATATTGAAGAAGGATCAGCCGAGTGGTTCTTGTGGGAGAACAACTGCATTTGGCTCACTAACTTCACACACCATCAGGCTTCCAAGCAGCTCTCAAGGAAACTCAGTTTTCACACTCTATGCTTAGTGCCCTTTGAGTACCTAGGACTGAAATGAAGCTTGGTGAGCATCCCACACAAACGAATGCTCCACATGCGGGGTATTTCACATGCCACCAACTCCACATTCACAGGCAACTTCAGCGCCACAGCCGTTTTCAGATAGCCCTCAATGCAAAGGCTCTAGACGCAAATATTGGTGTGAGAGCTAATTCAATCAAGGAAACACTGCATGTTGGTGAAGGGCATATTGAAGAAGGATCAGCCGATTGGTTCTTGTGGGAGAACAACTCCATTTGGCTCACTAACTTCACACACCATCAGGCTTCCAAGCAGCTCTCAAGGAAACTCAGTTTTCACACTCTATGCTTAGTGCCCTTTGAGTGCATTATCTAGGAATGAACGTGGTAGAGCATACCACACAAACGAATGCTCCACATGCGGGTTTCACATGCCACCAACTCCACATTCACAGGCAACTTCAGCGCCACAGCCGTTTTCAGATAGCCCTCAATGGAAAGGCTCTAGACGCAAATATTGGTGTGAGAGCTAATTCAATCAAGGAAACACTGCATGTTGGTGAAGGGCATATTGAAGAAGGATCAGCCGAGTGGTTCTTGTGGGAGAACAACTCCATTTGGCTCACTAACTTCACACACGATCAGGCTTGCAAGCAGTTCTCAAGGAAACTCAGTTTTCACACTCTATGCTTAGTGCCCTTTGAGTGCATTATCTAGGAATGAACGTTGTAGAGCATCCCACACAAACGAATGCTCCACATGCGGGTTTCACATGCCACCAACTCCACATTCACAGGCAACTTCAGCGCCACAGCCGTTTTCAGATAGCCCTCAATGCAAAGGCTCTAGACGCAAATATTGGTGTGAGAGCTAATTCAATCAAGGAAACACTGCATGTTGGTGAAGGGCATATTGAAGAAGGATCAGCCGAGTGGTTCTTGTGGGAGAACAACTCCATTTGGCTCACTAACATCACACACCATCAGGCTTCCAAGCAGCTCTCAAGGAAACTCAGTTTTCACACTCTATGCTTAGTGCCCTTTGAGTGCATTTTCTAGGAATGAACGTGGTAGAGCATGCCACACAAACGAATGCTCCACATGCGGGTTTCACATGCCACCAACTCCACATTCACAGGCAACTTCAGCGCCACAGCCGTTTTCAGATAGCCCTCAATGCAAAGGCTCTAGACGCAAATATTGGTGTGAGAGCTAATTCAATCAAGGAAACACTGCATGTTGGTGAAGGGCATATTGAAGAAGGATCAGCCGAGTGGTTCTTGTGGGAGAACAACTCCATTTGGCTCACTAACTTCACACACCATCAGGCTTCCAAGCAGCTCTCAAGGAAACTCAGTTTTCACACTCTATGCTTAGTGCCCTTTGAGTGCCTAGGACTGAAATGAAGCTTGGTGAGCATCCCACACAAACGAATGCTCCACATGCGGGTTTCACATGCCACCAACTCCACATTCACAGGCAACTTCAGCGCCATAGCCGTTTTCAGATAGCCCTCAATGCAAAGGCTCTAGACGCAAATATTGGTGTGAGAGCTACTTCAATCAAGGAAACACTGCATGTTGGTGAAGGGCATATTGAAGAAGGATCAGCCGAGTGGTTCTTGTGGGAGAACAACTCCATTTGGCTCACTAACTTCACACACCATCAGGCTTCCAAGCAGCTCTCAAGGAAACTCAGTTTTCACACTCTATGCTTAGTGCCCTTTGAGTACCTAGGACTGAAATGACGCTTGGTGAGCATCCCACACAAACGAATGCTCCACATGCGAGTTTCACATGCCACCAACTCCACATTCACAGGCAACCTCAGCGCCACAGCTGTTTTCAGATAGCCCTCAATGCAAAGGCTCTTGACGCAAATATTGTTGTGAGAGCTAATTCAATCAAGGAAACACTGCATGTTGGTGAAGGGCATATTGAAGAAGGATCAGCCTTGTGGTTCTTGTGGGAGAACAACTCCATTTGGCTCACTAACTTCACACAGCATCAGGCTTCCAAGCAGCTCTCAAGGAAACTCAGTTTTCACACTCTATGCTTAGTGCCCTTTGAGTACCTAGGACTGAAATGAAGCTTGGTGAGCATCCCACACAAACGAATGCTCCACATGCGGGTTTCACATGCCACCAACTCCACATTCACAGGCAACTTCAGCGCCACAGCCGTTTTCAGATAGCCCTCAATGCAAAGGCTCTAGACGCAAATATTGGTGTGAGAGCTAATTCAATCAAGGAAACACTGCATGTTGGTGAAGGGCATATTGAAGAAGGATCAGCCGATTGGTTCTTGTGGGAGAACAACTCCATTTGGCTCACTAACTTCACACACCATCAGGCTTCCAAGCAGCTCTCAAGGAAACTCAGTTTTCACACTCTATGCTTAGTGCCCTTTGAGTGCATTATCTAGGAATGAACGTGGTAGAGCATGCCACACAAACGAATGCTCCACATGCGGGTTTCACATGCCACCAACTCCACATTCACAGGCAACTTCAGCGCCACAGCCGTTTTCAGATAGCCCTCAATGCAAAGGCTCTAGACGCAAATATTGGTGTGAGAGCTAATTCAATCAAGGAAACACTGCATGTTGGTGAAGGGCATATTGAAGAAGGATCAGCCGAGTGGTTCTTGTGGGAGAACAACTCCATTTGGCTCACTAACTTCACACACGATCAGGCTTGCAAGCAGTTCTCAAGGAAACTCAGTTTTCACACTCTATGCTTAGTGCCCTTTGAGTGCATTATCTAGGAATGAACGTTGTAGAGCATCCCACACAAACGAATGCTCCACATGCGGGTTTCACATGCCACCAACTCCACATTCACAGGCAACTTCAGCGCCACAGCCGTTTTCAGATAGCCCTCAATGCAAAGGCTCTAGACGCAAATATTGGTGTGAGAGCTAATTCAATCAAGGAAACACTGCATGTTGGTGAAGGGCATATTGAAGAAGGATCAGCCGAGTGGTTCTTGTGGGAGAACAACTCCATTTGGCTCACTAACATCACACACCATCAGGCTTCCAAGCAGCTCTCAAGGAAACTCAGTTTTCACACTCTATGCTTAGTGCCCTTTGAGTGCATTTTCTAGGAATGAACGTGGTAGAGCATGCCACACAAACGAATGCTCCACATGCGGGTTTCACATGCCACCAACTCCACATTCTCAGGCAACCTCAGCGCCACAGCCGTTTTCAGATAGCCCTCAATGCAAAGGCTCTAGACGCAAATATTGGTGTGAGAGCTAATTCAATCAAGGAAACACTGCATGTTGGTGAAGGGCATATTGAAGAAGGATCAGCCGAGTGGTTCTTGTGGGAGAACAACTCCATTTGGCTCACTAACTTCACACACCATCAGGCTTCCAAGCAGCTCTCAAGGAAACTCAGTTTTCACACTCTATGCTTAGTGCCCTTTGAGTGCATTATCTAGGAATGAACCTGGTAGAGCATGCCACACAAACGAATGCTCCACATGCGGGTTTCACATGCCACCAACTCCACATTCACAGGCAACTTCAGCGCCATAGCCGTTTTCAGATAGCCCTCAATGCAAAGGCTCTAGACGCAAATATTGGTGTGAGAGCTACTTCAATCAAGGAAACACTGCATGTTGGTGAAGGGCATATTGAAGAAGGATCAGCCGAGTGGTTCTTGTGGGAGAACAACTCCATTTGGCTCACTAACTTCACACACCATCAGGCTTCCAAGCATCTCTCAAGGAAACTCAGTTTTCACACTCTATGCTTAGTGCCCTTTGAGTGCATTATCTAGGAATGAACCTGGTAGAGCATGCCACACAAACGAATGCTCCACATGCGGGTTTCACATGCCACCAACTCCACATTCACAGGCAACTTCAGCGCCACAGCCGTTTTCAGATAGCCCTCAATGCAAAGGCTCTAGACGCAAATATTGGTGTGAGAGCTAATTCAATCAAGGAAACACTGCATGTTGGTGAAGGGCATATTGAAGAAGGATCAGCCGAGTGGTTCTTGAGGGAGAACAACTCCATTTGGCTCACTAACTTCACACACCATCAGGCTTCCAAGCAGCTCTCAAGGAAACTCAGTTTTCACACTCTATGCTTAGTGCCCTTTGAGTACCTAGGACTGAAATGAAGCTTGGTGAGCATCCCACACAAACAAATGCTCCACATGCGGGTTTCACATGCCACCAACTCCACATTCACAGGCAACTTCAGCGCCACAGCCGTTTTCAGATAGCCCTCAATGCAAAGGCTCTAGACGCAAATATTGGTGTGAGAGCTAATTCAATCAAGGAAACACTGCATGTTGGTGAAGGGCATATTGAAGAAGGATCAGCCGAGTGGTTCTTGTGGGAGAACAACTCCATTTGGCTCACTAACTTCACACACTATCAGGCTTCCAAGCAGCTCTCAAGGAAACTCAGTTTTCACACTCTATGCTTAGTGCCCTTTGAGTGCCTAGGACTGAAATGAAGCTTGGTGAGCATCCCAAACAAACGAATGCTCCACATGCGGGTTTCACATGCCACCAACTCCACATTCACAGGCAACCTCAGCGCCACAGCTGTTTTCGGATACCCCTCAATGCAAAGACTCTGGACGTATATATTTGTGTGAGAGCTAATTCAATCAAGGAAACACTGCATGTTGGTGAAGGGCATATTGAAGAAGGATCAGCCGAGTGGTTCTTGTGGGAAAACAAGCCCACTTGGCTCACTAACTTCACACACCATCAGGCTTCCAAGCAGCTCTCAAGGAAACTCAGTTTTCACACTCTATGCTTAGTGCCCTTTGAGTGCATTTTCTAGGAATGAACGTGGTAGAGCATGCCACACAAACGAATGCTCCACATGCGGGTTTCACATGCCACCAACTCCACATTCGCAGGCAACTTCAGCGCCACAGCCGTTTTCAGATAGCCCTCAATGCAAAGGCTCTAGACGCAAATATTGGTGTGAGAGCTAATTCAATCAAGGAAACACTGCATGTTGGTGAAGGGCATATTGAAGAAGTATCAGCCGGGTGGTTCTTGTGGGAGAACAACTCCATTTGGCTCACTAACTTCACACACCATCAGGCTTCCAAGCAGCTCTCAAGGAAACTCAGTTTTCACACTCTATGCTTAGTGCCCTTTGAGTACCTAGGACTGAAATGAAGCTTGGTGAGCATCCCACACAAACCAATGCTCCACATGCGGGTTTCACATGCCACCAACTCCACATTCACAGGCAACTTCAGCGCCACAGCCGTTTTCAGATAGCCCTCAATGCAAAGGCTCTTGACGCAAATATTGGTGTGAGAGCTAATTCAATCAAGGAAACACTGCATGTTGGTGAAGGGCATATTGAAGAAGGATCAGCCGAGTGGTTCTTGTGGGAGAACAACTCCATTTGGCTCACTAACTTCACACACCATCAGGCTTCCAAGCAGCTCTCAAGGAAACTCAGTTTTCACACTCTATGCTTAGTGCCCTTTGAGTGCATTATCTAGGAATGAACGTGGTAGAGCATGCCACACAAACGAATGCTCCACATGCGGGTTTCACATGCCACCAACTCCACATTCACAGGCAACTTCAGCGCCACAGCCGTTTTCAGATAGCCCTCAATGGAAAGGCTCTAGACGCAAATATTGGTGTGAGAGCTAATTCAATCAAGGAAACACTGCATGTTGGTGAAGGGCATATTGAAGAAGGATCAGCCGAGTGGTTCTTGAGGGAGAACAACTCCATTTGGCTCACTAACTTCACACACGATCAGGCTTCCAAGCAGTTCTCAAGGAAACTCAGTTTTCACACTCTATGCTTTGTGCCCTTTGAGTGCATTATCTAGGAATGAACCTGGTAGAGGATCCCACACAAACGAATGCTCCACATGCGGGTTTCACATGCCACCAACTCCACATTCACAGGCAACTTCAGCGCCACAGCCGTTTTCAGATAGCCCTCAATGCAAAGGCTCTAGACGCAAATATTGGTGTGAGAGCTAATTCAATCAAGGAAACACTGCATGTTGGTGAAGGGCATATTGAAGAAGGATCAGCCGAGTGGTTCTTGTGGGAGAACAACTCCATTTGGCTCACTAACTTCACACACCATCAGGCTTCCAAGCAGCTCTCAAGGAAACTCAGTTTTCACACTCTATGCTTAGTGCCCTTTGAGTGCATTATCTAGGAATGAACGTCGTAGAGCATGCCACACAAACGAATTCTCCACATGCGGGTTTCACATGCCACCAACTCCACATTCTCAGGCAACTTCAGCGCCACAGCCGTTTTCAGATAGCCCTCAATGCAAAGGCTCTAGACACAAATATTGGTGTGAGAGCTAATTCAATCAAGGAAACACTGCATGTTGGTGAAGGGCATATTGAAGAAGGATCAGCCGAGTGGTTCTTGTGGGAGAACAACTCCATTTGGCTCACTAACTTCACAAACCATCAGGCTTCCAAGCAGCTCTCAAGGAAACTCAGTTTTCACACTCTATGCTTAGTGCCCTTTGAGTGCATTATCTAGGAATGAACGTGGTAGAGCATGCCACACAAACGAATGCTCCACATGCGGGTTTCACATGCCACCAACTCCACATTCACAGGCAACTTCAGCGCCACAGCCGTTTTCAGATAGCCCTCAATGCAAAGGCTCTAGACGCAAATATTGGTGTGAGAGCTAATTCAATCAAGGAAACACTGCATGTTGGTGAAGGGCATATTGAAGAAGGATCAGCCGAGTGGTTCTTGTGGGAGAACAACTCCATTTGGCTCAATAAATTCACACACCATCAGGCTTCCAAGCAGCTCTCAAGGAAACTCAGTTTTCACACTCTATGCTTAGTGCCCTTTGAGTGCCTAGGACTGAAATGAAGCTTGGTGAGCATCCCACACAAACGAATGCTCCACATGCGGGTTTCACATGCCACCAACTCCACATTCACAGGCAACTTCAGCGCCATAGCCGTTTTCAGATAGCCCTCAATGCAAAGGCTCTAGACGCAAATATTGGTGTGAGAGCTACTTCAATCAAGGAAACACTGCATGTTGGTGAAGGGCATATTGAAGAAGGATCAGCCGAGTGGTTCTTGTGGGAGAACAACTCCATTTGGCTCACTAACTTCACACACCATCAGGCTTCCAAGCAGCTCTCAAGGAAACTCAGTTTTCACACTCTATGCTTAGTGCCCTTTGAGTACCTAGGACTGAAATGACGCTTGGTGAGCATCCCACACAAACGAATGCTCCACATGCGAGTTTCACATGCCACCAACTCCACATTCACAGGCAACCTCAGCGCCACAGCTGTTTTCAGATAGCCCTCAATGCAAAGGCTCTTGACGCAAATATTGTTGTGAGAGCTAATTCAATCAAGGAAACACTGCATGTTGGTGAAGGGCATATTGAAGAAGGATCAGCCTTGTGGTTCTTGTGGGAGAACAACTCCATTTGGCTCACTAACTTCACACACCATCAGGCTTCCAAGCAGCTCTCAAGGAAACTCAGTTTTCACACTCTATGCTTAGTGCCCTTTGAGTACCTAGGACTGAAATGAAGCTTGGTGAGCATCCCACACAAACGAATGCTCCACATGCGGGTTTCACATGCCACCAACTCCACATTCACAGGCAACTTCAGCGCCACAGCCGTTTTCAGATAGCCCTCAATGCAAAGGCTCTAGACGCAAATATTGGTGTGAGAGCTAATTCAATCAAGGAAACACTGCATGTTGGTGAAGGGCATATTGAAGAAGGATCAGCCGATTGGTTCTTGTGGGAGAACAACTCCATTTGGCTCACTAACTTCACACACCATCAGGCTTCCAAGCAGCTCTCAAGGAAACTCAGTTTTCACACTCTATGCTTAGTGCCCTTTGAGTGCATTATCTAGGAATGAACGTGGTAGAGCATGCCACACAAACGAATGCTCCACATGCGGGTTTCACATGCCACCAACTCCACATTCACAGGCAACTTCAGCGCCACAGCCGTTTTCAGATAGCCCTCAATGCAAAGGCTCTAGACGCAAATATTGGTGTGAGAGCTAATTCAATCAAGGAAACACTGCATGTTGGTGAAGGGCATATTGAAGAAGGATCAGCCGAGTGGTTCTTGTGGGAGAACAACTCCATTTGGCTCACTAACTTCACACACGATCAGGCTTGCAAGCAGTTCTCAAGGAAACTCAGTTTTCACACTCTATGCTTAGTGCCCTTTGAGTGCATTATCTAGGAATGAACGTTGTAGAGCATCCCACACAAACGAATGCTCCACATGCGGGTTTCACATGCCACCAACTCCACATTCACAGGCAACTTCAGCGCCACAGCCGTTTTCAGATAGCCCTCAATGCAAAGGCTCTAGACGCAAATATTGGTGTGAGAGCTAATTCAATCAAGGAAACACTGCATGTTGGTGAAGGGCATATTGAAGAAGGATCAGCCGAGTGGTTCTTGTGGGAGAACAACTCCATTTGGCTCACTAACATCACACACCATCAGGCTTCCAAGCAGCTCTCAAGGAAACTCAGTTTTCACACTCTATGCTTAGTGCCCTTTGAGTGCATTTTCTAGGAATGAACGTGGTAGAGCATGCCACACAAACGAATGCTCCACATGCGATTTTCACATGCCACCAACTCCACATTCACAGGCAACTTCAGCGCCACAGCCGTTTTCAGATAGCCCTCAATGCAAAGGCTCTAGACGCAAATATTGGTGTGAGAGCTAATTCAATCAAGGAAACACTGCATGTTGGTGAAGGGCATATTGAAGAAGGATCAGCCGAGTGGTTCTTGTGGGAGAACAACTCCATTTGGCTCACTAACTTCACACACCATCAGGCTTCCAAGCAGCTCTCAAGGAAACTCAGTTTTCACACTCTATGCTTAGTGCCCTTTGTGTGCCTAGGACTGAAATGAAGCTTGGTGAGCATCCCACACAAACGAATGCTCCACATGCGGGTTTCACATGCCACCAACTCCACATTCACAGGCAACTTCAGCGCCATAGCCGTTTTCAGATAGCCCTCAATGCAAAGGCTCTAGACGCAAATATTGGTGTGAGAGCTAATTCAATCAAGGAAACACTGCATGTTGGTGAAGGGCATATTGAAGAAGGATCAGCCGAGTGGTTCTTGTGGGAGAACAACTCCATTTGGCTCACTAACTTCACACACCATCAGGCTTCCAAGCAGCTCTCAAGGAAACTCAGTTTTCACACTCTATGCTTAGTGCCCTTTGAGTGCATTATCTAGGAATGAACCTGGTAGAGCATGCCACACAAACGAATGCTCCACATGCGGGTTTCACATGCCACCAACTCCACATTCACAGGCAACTTCAGCGCCACAGCCGTTTTCAGATAGCCCTCAATGCAAAGGCTCTAGACGCAAATATTGGTGTGAGAGCTAATTCAATCAAGGAAACACTGCATGTTGGTGAAGGGCATATTGAAGAAGGATCAGCCGAGTGGTTCTTGTGGGAGAACAACTCCATTTGGCTCACTAACTTCACAAACCATCAGGCTTCCAAGCAGCTCTCAAGGAAACTCAGTTTTCACACTCTATGCTTAGTGCCCTTTGAGTACCTAGGACTGAAATGAAGCTTGGTGAGCAACCCACACAAACGAATGCTCCACATGCGGGTTTCACATGCCACCAACTCCACATTCACAGGCAACTTCAGCGCCACAGCCGTTTTCAGATAGCCCTCAATGCAAAGGCTCTAGACGCAAATATTGGTGTGAGAGCTAATTCAATCAAGGAAACACTGCATGTTGGTGAAGGGCATATTGAAGAAGGATCAGCCGAGTGGTTCTTGTGGGAGAACAACTCCATTTGGCTCACTAACTTCACACACCATCAGGCTTCCAAGCAGCTCTCAAGGAAACTCAGTTTTCACACTCTATGCTTAGTGCCCTTTGAGTACCTAGGACTGAAATGAAGCTTGGTGAGCATCCCACACAAACAAATGCTCCACATGCGGGTTTCACATGCCACCAACTCCACATTCACAGGCAACTTCAGCGCCACAGCCGTTTTCAGATAGCCCTCAATGCAAAGGCTCTAGACGCAAATATTGGTGTGAGAGCTAATTCAATCAAGGAAACACTGCATGTTGGTGAAGGGCATATTGAAGAAGGATCAGCCGAGTGGTTCTTGTGGGAGAACAACTCCATTTGGCTCACTAACTTCACACACTATCAGGCTTCCAAGCAGCTCTCAAGGAAACTCAGTTTTCACACTCTATGCTTAGTGCCCTTTGAGTGCCTAGGACTGAAATGAAGCTTGGTGAGCATCCCAAACAAACGAATGCTCCACATGCGGGTTTCACATGCCACCAACTCCACATTCACAGGCAACCTCAGCGCCACAGCTGTTTTCGGATACCCCTCAATGCAAAGACTCTGGACGTATATATTTGTGTGAGAGCTAATTCAATCAAGGAAACACTGCATGTTGGTGAAGGGCATATTGAAGAAGGATCAGCCGAGTGGTTCTTGTGGGAAAACAAGCCCACTTGGCTCACTAACTTCACACACCATCAGGCTTCCAAGCAGCTCTCAAGGAAACTCAGTTTTCACACTCTATGCTTAGTGCCCTTTGAGTGCATTATCTAGGAATGAACGTGGTAGAGCATGCCACACAAACGAATGCTCCACATGCGGGTTTCACATGCCACCAACTCCACATTCGCAGGCAACTTCAGCGCCACAGCCGTTTTCAGATAGCCCTCAATGCAAAGGCTCTAGACGCAAATATTGGTGTGAGAGCTAATTCAATCAAGGAAACACTGCATGTTGGTGAAGGGCATATTGAAGAAGTATCAGCCGGGTGGTTCTTGTGGGAGAACAACTCCATTTGGCTCACTAACTTCACACACCATCAGGCTTCCAAGCAGCTCTCAAGGAAACTCAGTTTTCACACTCTATGCTTAGTGCCCTTTGAGTACCTAGGACTGAAATGAAGCTTGGTGAGCATCCCACACAAACCAATGCTCCACATGCGGGTTTCACATGCCACCAACTCCACATTCACAGGCAACTTCAGCGCCACAGCCGTTTTCAGATAGCCCTCAATGCAAAGGCTCTTGACGCAAATATTGGTGTGAGAGCTAATTCAATCAAGGAAACACTGCATGTTGGTGAAGGGCATATTGAAGAAGGATCAGCCGAGTGGTTCTTGTGGGAGAACAACTCCATTTGGCTCACTAACTTCACACACCATCAGGCTTCCAAGCAGCTCTCAAGGAAACTCAGTTTTCACACTCTATGCTTAGTGCCCTTTGAGTGCATTATCTAGGAATGAACGTGGTAGAGCATGCCACACAAACGAATGCTCCACATGCGGGTTTCACATGCCACCAACTCCACATTCACAGGCAACTTCAGCGCCACAGCCGTTTTCAGATAGCCCTCAATGCAAAGGCTCTAGACGCAAATATTGGTGTGAGAGCTAATTCAATCAAGGAAACACTGCATGTTGGTGAAGGGCATATTGAAGAAGGATCAGCCGAGTGGTTCTTGAGGGAGAACAACTCCATTTGGCTCACTAACTTCACACACGATCAGGCTTCCAAGCAGTTCTCAAGGAAACTCAGTTTTCACACTCTATGCTTTGTGCCCTTTGAGTGCATTATCTAGGAATGAACCTGGTAGAGGATCCCACACAAACGAATGCTCCACATGCGGGTTTCACATGCCACCAACTCCACATTCACAGGCAACTTCAGCGCCACAGCCGTTTTCAGATAGCCCTCAATGCAAAGGCTCTAGATGCAAATATTGGTGTGAGAGCTAATTCAATCAAGGAAACACTGCATGTTGGTGAAGGGCATATTGAAGAAGGATCAGCCGAGTGGTTCTTGTGGGAGAACAACTCCATTTGGCTCACTAACTTCACACACCATCAGGCTTCCAAGCAGCTCTCAAGGAAACTCAGTTTTCACACTCTATGCTTAGTGCCCTTTGAGTGCATTATCTAGGAATGAACGTCGTAGAGCATGCCACACAAACGAATTCTCCACATGCGGGTTTCACATGCCACCAACTCCACATTCACAGGCAACTTCAGCGCCACAGCCGTTTTCAGATAGCCCTCAATGCAAAGGCTCTAGACACAAATATTGGTGTGAGAGCTAATTCAATCAAGGAAACACTGCATGTTGGTGAAGGGCATATTGAAGAAGGATCAGCCGAGTGGTTCTTGTGGGAGAACAACTCCATTTGGCTCACTAACTTCACAAACCATCAGGCTTCCAAGCAGCTCTCAAGGAAACTCAGTTTTCACACTCTATGCTTAGTGCCCTTTGAGTGCATTATCTAGGAATGAACGTGGTAGAGCATGCCACACAAACGAATGCTCCACATGCGGGTTTCACATGCCACCAACTCCACATTCACAGGCAACTTCAGCGCCACAGTCCTTTTCAGATAGCCCTCAATGCAAAGGCTCTAGACGCAAATATTGCTGTGAGAGCTAATTCAATCAAGGAAACACTGCATGTTGGTGAAGGGCATATTGAAGAAGGATCAGCCGAGTGGTTCTTGTGGGAGAACAACTCCATTTGGCTCACTAACTTCACACACCATCAGGCTTCCAAGCAGCTCTCAGGGAAACTCAGTTTTCACACTCTATGCTTAGTGCCCTTTGAGTACCTAGGACTGAAATGAAGCTTGGTGAGCATCCCACACAAACGAATGCTCCACATGCGTGTTTCACATGCCACCAACTCCACATTCACAGGCAACTTCAGCGCCACAGCCGTTTTCAGATAGCCCTCAATGCAAAGGCTCTAGACGCAAATATTGGTGTGAGAGCTAATTCAATCAAGGAAACACTGCATGTTGGTGAAGGGCATATTGAAGAAGGATCAGCCGAGTGGTTCTTGTGGGAGAACAACTCCATTTGGCTCACTAACTTCACACAGCATCAGGCTTCCAAGCAGCTCTCAAGGAAACTCAGTTTTCACACTCTATGCTTAGTGCCCTTTGAGTGCATTATCTAGGAATGAACGTCGTAGAGCATGCCACACAAACGAATTCTCCACATGCGGGTTTCACATGCCACCAACTCCACATTCTCAGGCAACTTCAGCGCCACAGCCGTTTTCAGATAGCCCTCAATGCAAAGGCTCTAGACACAAATATTGGTGTGAGAGCTAATTCAATCAAGGAAACACTGCATGTTGGTGAAGGGCATATTGAAGAAGGATCAGCCGAGTGGTTCTTGTGGGAGAACAACTCCATTTGGCTCACTAACTTCACACACCATCAGGCTTCCAAGCAGCTCGCAAGGAAACTCAGTTTTCACACTCTATGCTTAGTGCCCTTTGAGTACCTAGGACTGAAATGAAGCTTGGTGAGCAACCCACACAAACGAATGCTCCACATGCGGGTTTCACATGCCACCAACTCCACATTCACAGGCAACTTCAGCGCCACAGCCGTTTTCAGATAGCCCTCAATGCAAAGGCTCTAGACGCAAATATTGGTGTGAGAGCTAATTCAATCAAGGAAACACTGCATGTTGGTGAAGGGCATATTGAAGAAGGATCAGCCGAGTGGTTCTTGAGGGAGAACAACTCCATTTGGCTCACTAACTTCACACACCATCAGGCTTCCAAGCAGCTCTCAAGGAAACTCAGTTTTCACACTCTATGCTTAGTGCCCTTTGAGTACCTAGGACTGAAATGAAGCTTGGTGAGCATCCCACACAAACCAATGCTCCACATGCGGGTTTCACATGCCACCAACTCCACATTCACAGGCAACTTCAGCGCCACAGCCGTTTTCAGATAGCCCTCAATGCAAAGGCTCTTGACGCAAATATTGGTGTGAGAGCTAATTCAATCAAGGAAACACTGCATGTTGGTGAAGGGCATATTGAAGAAGGATCAGCCGAGTGGTTCTTGTGGGAGAACAACTCCATTTGGCTCACTAACTTCACACACTATCAGGCTTCCAAGCAGCTCTCAAGGAAACTCAGTTTTCACACTCTATGCTTAGTGCCCTTTGAGTGCCTAGGACTGAAATGAAGCTTGGTGAGCATCCCAAACAAACGAATGCTCCACATGCGGGTTTCACATGCCACCAACTCCACATTCACAGGCAACCTCAGCGCCACAGCTGTTTTCGGATACCCCTCAATGCAAAGACTCTGGACGTATATATTTGTGTGAGAGCTAATTCAATCAAGGAAACACTGCATGTTGGTGAAGGGCATATTGAAGAAGGATCAGCCGAGTGGTTCTTGTGGGAAAACAAGCCCACTTGGCTCACTAACTTCACACACCATCAGGCTTCCAAGCAGCTCTCAAGGAAACTCAGTTTTCACACTCTATGCTTAGTGCCCTTTGAGTGCATTATCTAGGAATGAACGTGGTAGAGCATGCCACACAAACGAATGCTCCACATGCGGGTTTCACATGCCACCAACTCCACATTCGCAGGCAACTTCAGCGCCACAGCCGTTTTCAGATAGCCCTCAATGCAAAGGCTCTAGACGCAAATATTGGTGTGAGAGCTAATTCAATCAAGGAAACACTGCATGTTGGTGAAGGGCATATTGAAGAAGTATCAGCCGGGTGGTTCTTGTGGGAGAACAACTCCATTTGGCTCACTAACTTCACACACCATCAGGCTTCCAAGCAGCTCTCAAGGAAACTCAGTTTTCACACTCTATGCTTAGTGCCCTTTGAGTACCTAGGACTGAAATGAAGCTTGGTGAGCATCCCACACAAACCAATGCTCCACATGCGGGTTTCACATGCCACCAACTCCACATTCACAGGCAACTTCAGCGCCACAGCCGTTTTCAGATAGCCCTCAATGCAAAGGCTCTTGACGCAAATATTGGTGTGAGAGCTAATTCAATCAAGGAAACACTGCATGTTGGTGAAGGGCATATTGAAGAAGGATCAGCCGAGTGGTTCTTGTGGGAGAACAACTCCATTTGGCTCACTAACTTCACACACCATCAGGCTTCCAAGCAGCTCTCAAGGAAACTCAGTTTTCACACTCTATGCTTAGTGCCCTTTGAGTGCATTATCTAGGAATGAACGTGGTAGAGCATGCCACACAAACGAATGCTCCACATGCGGGTTTCACATGCCACCAACTCCACATTCACAGGCAACTTCAGCGCCACAGCCGTTTTCAGATAGCCCTCAATGGAAAGGCTCTAGACGCAAATATTGGTGTGAGAGCTAATTCAATCAAGGAAACACTGCATGTTGGTGAAGGGCATATTGAAGAAGGATCAGCCGAGTGGTTCTTGAGGGAGAACAACTCCATTTGGCTCACTAACTTCACACACGATCAGGCTTCCAAGCAGTTCTCAAGGAAACTCAGTTTTCACACTCTATGCTTTGTGCCCTTTGAGTGCATTATCTAGGAATGAACCTGGTAGAGGATCCCACACAAACGAATGCTCCACATGCGGGTTTCACATGCCACCAACTCCACATTCACAGGCAACTTCAGCGCCACAGCCGTTTTCAGATAGCCCTCAATGCAAAGGCTCTAGACGCAAATATTGGTGTGAGAGCTAATTCAATCAAGGAAACACTGCATGTTGGTGAAGGGCATATTGAAGAAGGATCAGCCGAGTGGTTCTTGAGGGAGAACAACTCCATTTGGCTCACTAACTTCACACACCATCAGGCTTCCAAGCAGCTCTCAAGGAAACTCAGTTTTCACACTCTATGCTTAGTGCCCTTTGAGTGCATTATCTAGGAATGAACGTCGTAGAGCATGCCACACAAACGAATTCTCCACATGCGGGTTTCACATGCCACCAACTCCACATTCTCAGGCAACTTCAGCGCCACAGCCGTTTTCAGATAGCCCTCAATGCAAAGGCTCTAGACACAAATATTGGTGTGAGAGCTAATTCAATCAAGGAAACACTGCATGTTGCTGAAGGGCATATTGAAGAAGGATCAGCCGAGTGGTTCTTGTGGGAGAACAACTCCATTTGGCTCACTAACTTCACAAACCATCAGGCTTCCAAGCAGCTCTCAAGGAAACTCAGTTTTCACACTCTATGCTTAGTGCCCTTTGAGTGCATTATCTAGGAATGAACCTGGTAGAGCATCCCACACAAAGGAATGCTCCACATGCGGGTTTCACATGCCACCAACTCCACATTCACAGGCAACTTCAGCGCCACAGTCCTTTTCAGATAGCCCTCAATGCAAAGGCTCTAGACGCAAATATTGGTGTGAGAGCTAATTCAATCAAGGAAACACTGCATGTTGGTGAAGGGCATATTGAAGAAGGATCAGCCGAGTGGTTCTTGTGGGAGAACAACTCCATTTGGCTCACTAACTTCACACACCATCAGGCTTCCAAGCAGCTCTCAGGGAAACTCAGTTTTCACACTCTATGCTTAGTGCCCTTTGAGTACCTAGGACTGAAATGAAGCTTGGTGAGCATCCCACACAAACGAATGCTCCACATGCGTGTTTCACATGCCACCAACTCCACATTCACAGGCAACTTCAGCGCCACAGCCGTTTTCAGATAGCCCTCAATGCAAAGGCTCTAGACGCAAATATTGGTGTGAGAGCTAATTCAATCAAGGAAACACTGCATGTTGGTGAAGGGCATATTGAAGAAGGATCAGCCGAGTGGTTCTTGTGGGAGAACAACTCCATTTGGCTCACTAACTTCACACAGCATCAGGCTTCCAAGCAGCTCTCAAGGAAACTCAGTTTTCACACTCTATGCTTAGTGCCCTTTGAGTGCATTATCTAGGAATGAACGTCGTAGAGCATGCCACACAAACGAATTCTCCACATGCGGGTTTCACATGCCACCAACTCCACATTCTCAGGCAACTTCAGCGCCACAGCCGTTTTCAGATAGCCCTCAATGCAAAGGCTCTAGACACAAATATTGGTGTGAGAGCTAATTCAATCAAGGAAACACTGCATGTTGGTGAAGGGCATATTGAAGAAGGATCAGCCGAGTGGTTCTTGTGGGAGAACAACTCCATTTGGCTCACTAACTTCACACACCATCAGGCTTCCAAGCAGCTCTCAAGGAAACTCAGTTTTCACACTCTATGCTTAGTGCCCTTTGAGTACCTAGGACTGAAATGAATCTTGGTGAGCATCCCACACAAACGAATGCTCCACATGCGGGTTTCACATGCCACCAACTCCACATTCACAGGCAACTTCAGCGCCACAGCCGTTTTCAGATAGCCCTCAATGCAAAGGCACTAGACGCAAATATTGGTGTGAGAGCTAATTCAATCAAGGAAACACTGCATGTTGGTGAAGGGCATCTTGAAGAAGGATCAGCCGAGTGGTTCTTGTGGGAGAACAACTCCATTTGGCTCACTAACTTCACACACTATCAGGCTTCCAAGCAGCTCTCAAGGAAACTCAGTTTTCACACTCTATGCTTAGTGCCCTTTGAGTGCCTAGGACTGAAATGAAGCTTGGTGAGCATCCCACACAAACGAATGCTCCACATGCGGGTTTCACATGCCACCAACTCCACATTCACAGGCAACCTCAGCGCCACAGCTGTTTTCGGAAAGCCCTCAATGCAAAGACTCTGGACGTATATATTTGTGTGAGAGCTAATTCAATCAAGGAAACACTGCATGTTGGTGAAGGGCATATTGAAGAAGGATCAGCCGAGTGGTTCTTGTGGGAGAACAACTCCATTTGGCTCACTAACTTCACAAACCATCAGGTTTCCAAGCAGCTCTCAAGGAAACTCAGTTTTCACACTCTATGCTTAGTGCCCTTTGAGTGCATTATCTAGGAATGAACGTGGTAGAGCATGCCACACAAACGAATGCTCCACATGCGGGTTTCACATGCCACCAACTCCACATTCACAGGCAACTTCAGCGCCACAGCCGTTTTCAGATAGCCCTCAATGCAAAGGCTCTAGACGCAAATATTGGTGTGAGAGCTAATTCAATCAAGGAAACACTGCATGTTGGTGAAGGGCATATTGAAGAAGGATCAGCCGAGTGGTTCTTGTGGGAAAACAAGTCCACTTGGCTCACTAACTTCACACACCATCAGGCTTCCAAGCAGCTCTCAAGGAAACTCAGTTTTCACACTCTATGCTTTGTGCCCTTTAAGTACCTAGGACTGAAATAAATCTTGGTGAGCATCCCACACAAACGAATGCTCCACATGCGTGTTTCACATGCCACCAACTCCACATTCACAGGCAACCTCAGCGCCACAGCTGTTTTCAGATAGCGCTCAATGCAAAGGTTTTGACGCAAATATTGGTGTGAGAGCTAATTCAATCAAGGAAACACTGCATGTTGGTGAAGGGCATATTGAAGAAGGATCAGCCGAGTGGTTCTTGTGGGAGAACAACTCCATTTGGCTCACTAACTTCACACACCATCAGGCTTCCAAGCAGCTCTCAAGGAAACTCAGTTTTCACACTCTATGCTTAGTGCCCTTTGAGTGCATTATCTAGGAATGAACCTGGTAGAGCATGCCACACAAACGAATTCTCCACATGCGGGTTTCACATGCCACCAACTCCACATTCTCAGGCAACTTCAGCTCCACAGCCGTTTTCAGATAGCCCTCAATGCAAAGGCTCTAGACGCAAATATTGCTGTGAGAGCTAATTCAATCAAGGAAACACTGCATGTTGGTGAAGGGCATATTGAAGAAGGATCAGCCGAGTGGTTCTTGTGGGAGAACAACTCCATTTGGCTCACTAACTTCACACACCATCAGGCTTCCAAGCAGCTCTCAAGGAAACTCATTATTCACATTGTATGCTTAGTGCCCTTTGAGTACCTAACTGAAATGAACTTGGTGAGCATCCAGCACAAACGAATGCTCCACATGCGGGTTTCACATGCCACCAACTCCACATTCACAGGAAACTTCCGCTCCACAGTCGTTTTCAGATAGCCCTCAATGCAAAGACTCTAGACGCAAATATTGGTGTGAGAGCTAATTCAATCAAGGAAACACTGCATGTTGGTGAAGGGCATCTTGAAGAAGGATCAGCCGAGTGGTTCTTGTGGGAGAACAACTCCATTTGGCTCACTAACTTCACACACCATCAGGCTTCCAAGCAGCTCTCAAGGAAACTCAGTTTTCACACTCTATGCTTAGTGCCCTTTGAGTGGATTATCTAGGAATGAACCTGGTAGACCATCAAACACAAAACGAATGCTCCACATGCGGGTTTCACATGCCACCAACTCCACATTCACAGGCAACTTCAGCACCACAGCCGTTTTCAGATAGCCCTCAATGCAAAGGCTCTAGACGCAAATATTGGTGTGAGAGCTAATTCAATCAAGGAAACACTGCATGTTGGTGAATGGCATATTGAAGAAGGATCAGCTGAGTGGTTCTTGTGGGAGAACAACTCCATTTGGCTCACTAACTTCACAAACCATCAGGCTTCCAAGCAGCTCTCAAGGAAACTCAGTTTTCACACTCTATGCTTAGTGCCCTTTGAGTGCCTAGAACTGAAATGAAGTTTGGTGAGCATCCCACACAAACGAATGCTCCACATGCGGGTTTCACATGCCACCAACTCCACATTCTCAGGCAACCTCAGCGCCACAGCCGTTTTCAGAAAGCCCTCAATGCAAAGACTCTAGACACAAATATTGGTGTGAGAGCTAATTCAATCAAGGAAACACTGCATGTTGGTGAAGGGCATATTGAAGAAGGATCAGCCGAGTGGTTCTTGTGGGAGAACAACTCCATTTGGCTCACTAACTTCACACACCATCAGGCTTCCAAGCAGCTCTCAAGGAAACTCAGTTTTCACACTCTATGCTTAGTGCCCTTTGAGTGCCTAGAACTGAAATGAAGTTTGGTGAGCATCCCACACAAACGAATGCTCCACATGCGGGTTTCACATGCCACCAACTCCACATTCACAGGCAACTTCAGCGCCACAGCCGTTTTCAGATAGCCCTCAATGCAAAGGCTCTAGACGCAAATATTGGTGTGAGAGCTAATTCAATCAAGGAAACATGCATGTTGGTGAAGGGCATATTGAAGAAGGATCAGCCGAGTGGTTCTTGTGGGAGAACAACTCTATTTGGCTCACTAACTTCACACACCATCAGGCTTCCAAGCAGCTCTCAAGGAAACTCAGTTTTCACACTCTATGCTTTGTGCCCTTTGAGTGCCTAGGACTGAAATGAAGCTTGGGTGAGCCTCCAGCACAAACGAATGCTCCACATGCGGGTTTCACATGCCACCAACTCCACATTCTCAGGCAACCTCAGCGCCACAGCTGTTTTCAGATAGCCCTCAATGCAAAGGTTTTGACGCACATATTGGTGTGAGAGCTAATTCAATCAAGGAAACACTGCATGTTGGTGAAGGGCATATTGAAGAAGGATCAGCCGAGTGGTTCTTGTGGGAGAACAACTCCATTTGGCTCACTAACTTCACAAACCATCAGGCTTCCAAGCAGCTCTCAAGGAAACTCAGTTTTCACACTCTATACTTAGTGCCCTTTGAGTGCATTATCTAGGAATGAACGTGGTAGAGCATACCACACAAACGAATGCTCCACATGCGGGTTTCACATGCCACCAACTCCACATTCACAGGCAACTTCAGCGCCACAGCCGTTTTCAGATAGCCCTCAATGCAAAGGCTCTAGACGCAAATATTGGTGTGAGAGCTAATTCAATCAAGGAAACACTGCATGTTGGTGAAGGGCATATTGAAGAAGGATCAGCCGAGTGGTTCTTGTGGGAGAACAACTCCATTTGGCTCACTAACTTCACACACCATCAGGCTTCCAAGCAGCTCTCAAGGAAACTCAGTTTTCACACTCTATGCTTAGTGCCCTTTGAGTACCTAGGACTGAAATGAAGTTTGGTGAGCATCCCACACAAATGAATACTCCACATTCGGGTTTCACATGCCACCAACTCCACATTCACAGGCAACTTCAGCGCGACAGTCGGTTTCAGAGAGCTCTCAATGCAAAGACTCTAGACACAAATATTGGTGTGAGAGTTAATTCAATCAAGGAAACACTGCATGTTGGTGAAGGGCATATTGAAGAAGGATCAGCCGAGTGGTTTTTGAGGGAGAACAACTCCATTTGGCTCACTAACTTCACACACCATCAGGCTTCCAAGCAGCTCGCAAGGAAACTCAGTTTTCACACTCTATGATTAGTGCCCTTTGAGTGCATTTTCTAGGAATGAACCTGGTAGAGCATCCCACACAAACGAATGCTCCACATGCGGGTTTCACATGCCACCAACTCCACATTCACAGGCAAACTCAGCGCCACAGCCGTTTTCAGAAAGCCCTCAATGCAAAGATTCTAGACGTATATATTTGTGTGAGAGCTAATTTAATCAAGGAAACACTGCATGTTGGTGAAGGGCATATTGAAGAAGGATCAGCCGAGTGGTTCTTGTGGGAGAACAACTACATTTGGCTCACTAACTTCACACACCATCAGGCTTTCAAGCAGCTCTCAAGGAAACTCAGTTTTCACACTCTATGCTTAGTGCCCATTAAGTGCATTATCTAGGAATGAACGTGGTAGAGCATCCCACACAAACGAATGCTCCACATGCGGGTTTCACATGCCACCAACTCCACATTTTCAGGCAACTTCAGCGCCAAAGCCGTTTTCAGATAGCCCTCAATGCAAAGGCTCTAGACGCAAATATTGGTGTGAGAGCTAATTCATTCAAGGAAACACTGCATGTTGGTGAAGGGCATATTGAAGAAGGATCAGCCGAGTGATTCTTGTGGGAGAACAACTCCATTTGGCTCACTAACTTCACACACCATCAGGCTTCCAAGCAGCTCTCAAGGAAACTCAGTTTTCACACTCTATGCTTAGTGCCCTTTCAGTGCCTAGAACTGAAATGAAGTTTGGTGAGCATCCCACACAAACGAATGCTCCACATGCGGGTTTCACATGCCACCAACTCCACATTCTCAGGCAACCTCAGCGCCGCAGCCGTTTTCAGAAAGCCCTCAATGCAAAGGCTCTAGACGCAAATATTGGTGTGAGAGCTAATTCAATCAAGGAAACACTGCATGTTGGTGAAGGGCATATTGAAGAAGGATCAGCCGAGTCGTTTTTGAGGGAGAACAACTCCATTTGGCTCACTGACTTCACACACCATCAGGCTTCCAAGCAGCTCTCAAGGAAACTCAGTTTTCACACTCTATGCTTAGTGCCCTTTGAGTGCATTATCTAGGAATGAACGTGGTAGAGCATGCCACACAAACGAATGCTCCACATGCGGGTTTCACATGCCACCAACTCCACATTCACAGGCAACTTCTGCGCCACAGCCGTTTTCAGATAGCTCTCAATGCAAAGGCTCTAGACGCAAATATTGGTGTGAGAGCTAATTAAATCAAGGAAACACTGCATGTTGGTGAAGGGCATATTGAAGAAGGATCAGCCGAGTGGTTCTTGTGGGAGAACAACTCCATTTGGCTCACTAACTTCACACACCATCAGGCTTCCAAGCAGCTCTCAAGGAAACTCAGTTTTCACACTCTATGCTTAGTGCCCTTTGAGTACCTAGGACTGAAATGAAGCTTGGTGAGCATCCCACACAAACGAATACTCCACATGCGGGTTTCACATGCCACCAACTCCACATTCACAGGCAACCTCAGCGCGACAGTCGGTTTCAGATAGCCCTCAATGCAAAGACTCTAGACACAAATATTGGTGTGAGAGTTAATTCAATCAAGGAAACACTGCATGTTGGTGAAGGGCATATTGAAGAAGGATCAGCCGAGTGGTTTTTGAGGGAGAACAACTCCATTTGGCTCACTAACTTCACACACCATCAGGCTTCCAAGCAGCTCGCAAGGAAACTCAGTTTTCACACTATATGCTTAGTGCCCTTTGAGTGCATTATCTAGGAATGAACGTGGTAGAGCATCCCACACAAACGAATGCTCCACATGCGGGTTTCACATGCCACCAACTCCACATTCACAGGCAACTTCAGCACCACAGCCGTTTTCAGATAGCTCTCAATGCAAAGGCTCTAGACGCAAATATTGGTGTGAGAGCTAATTCAATCAAGGAAACATTGCATGTTGGTGAAGGGCATATTGAAGAAGGATCAGCCGAGTGGTTCTTGTGGGAGAACAACTCCATTTGGCTCACTAACTTCACACACCATCAGGCTTCCAAGCAGCTCTCAAGGAAACTCAGTTTTCACACTCTATGTTTAGTGCCCTTTGAGTGCCTAGAACTGAAATGAAATTTGGTGAGCAACCCACACAAACGAATGCTCCACATGCGGGTTTCACATGCCACCAACTCCACATTCTCAGGCAACTTCAGCGCCGCAGCCGTTTTCAGAAAGTCCTCAATGCAAAGGCTCTAGACGCAAATATTGGTGTGAGAGTTAATTCAATCAAGGAAACACTGCATGTTGGTGAAGGGCATATTGAAGAAGGATCAGCCGAGTGGTTCTTGTGGGAGAACAACACCATTTGGCTCACTAACTTCACAAACCATCAGGCTTCCAAGCAGCTCTCAGGGAAACTCAGTTTTCACACTCTATGCTTAGTGCCCTTTGAGTGCCTAGAACTGAAATAAGTTTGGTGAGCATCCCACACAAACGAATGCTCCACATGCGGGTTTCACATGCCACCAACTCCACATTCACAGGCAACCTCAGCGCCACAGCCGTTTTCAGAAAGCCCTCAATGCAAAGACTCTAGACGTATATATTTGTGTGAGAGCTAATTCAATCAAGGAAACACTGCATGTTGGTGAAGGGCATATTGAAGAAGGATCAGCGAGTGGTTCTTGTGGGAGAACAACTACATTTGGCTCACTAACTTCACAAACCATCAGCTTTCAAGCAGCTCTCAAGGAAACTCAGTTTTCACACTCTATGCTTAGTGCCCATTAAGTGCATTATCTAGGAATGAACGTGGTAGAGCATCCCACACAAACGAATGCTCCACATGCGGGTTTCACATGCCATCAACTCCACATTCACAGGCAACTTCAGCGCCAAAGCCGTTTTCAGATAGCCCTCAATGCAAAGGCTCTAGACGCAAATATTGGTGTGAGAGCTAATTCAATCAAGGAAACACTGCATGTTGGTGAAGGGCATATTGAAGAAGGATCAGCCAAGTGGTTCTTGTGGGAGAACAACTCCATTTGGCTCACTAACTTCACACACCATCAGGCTTCCAAGCAGCTCTCAAGGAAACTCAGTTTTCACACTCTATGCTTAGTGCCCTTTGAGTGCCTAGAACTGAAATGAAATTTGGTGAGCAACCCACACAAACGAATGCTCCACATGCGGGTTTCACATGCCACCAACTCCACATTCTTAGGCAACCTCAGAGCCGCAGCCGTTTTCAGAAAGCCCTCAATGCAAAGGCTCTAGACGCAAATATTGGTGTGAGAGTTAATTCAATCAAGGAAACACTGCATGTTGGTGAAGGGCATATTGAAGAAGGATCAGCTGAGTGGTTCTTGTGGGAGAACAACACCATTTGGCTCACTAACTTCACAAACCATCAGGCTTCCAAGCAGCTCTCAAGGAAACTCAGTTTTCACACTCTATGCTTAGTGCCCTTTGAGTGCCTAGAACTGAAATGAAGTTTGGTGAGCATCCCACACAAACGAATGCTCCACATGCGGGTTTCACATGCCACCAACTCCACATTCACAGGCAACCTCAACGCCAATGCCGTTTTCAGATAGCCCTCAATGCAAAGGCTCTAGACGCAAATATTGGTGTGAGAGCTAATTCAATCAAGGAAACACTGCATGTTGGTGAAGGGCATATTGAAGAAGGATCAGCCGAGTGGTTCTTGTGGGAGAACAACTCCATTTGGCTCACTAACTTCACAAACCATCAGGCTTCCAAGCAGCTCTCAAGGAAACTTAGTTTTCACACTCTATGCTTAGTGCCCATTAAGTGCATTATCTAGGAATGAACGTGGTAGAGCATCCCACACAAACGAATGCTCCACATGCGGGTTTCACATGCCACCAACTCCACATTTTCAGGCAACTTCAGCGCCACAGCCGTTTTCAGATAGCCCTCAATGCAAAGGCTCTAGACGCAAATATTGCTGTGAGAGCTAATTCAATCAAGGAAACACTGCATGTTGGTGAAGGGCATATTGAAGAAGGATCAGCCGAGTGGTTCTTGTGGGAGAACAACTCCATTTGGCTCACTAACTTCACACACCATCAGGCTTCCAAGCAGCTCTCAAGGAAACTCAGTTTTCACAGTCTATGCTTAGTGCCCTTTGAGTGCATTATCTAGGAATGAACCTGGTAGAGCATCCCACACAAACGAATGCTCCACATGCGGGTTTCACTTGCCACCAACTCCACATTCACAGACAACTTCAGCGACACAGCCGTTTTCAGATAGCCCTCAATGCAAAGGCTCTAGACGCAAATATTGGTGTGAGAGCTAATTCAATCAAGGAAACACTGCATGTTGGTGAAGGACATATTGAAGAAGGATCAGCCGAGTGGTTCTTGTGGGAGAACAACTCCATTTGGCTCACTAACTTCACAAACCATCAGGCTTCCAAGCAGCTCTCAAGGAAACTCAGTTTTCACACTCTATGCTTAGTGCTCTTGGGTGCTTGGACTGAAATGAATTTTGGTGAGCATCCGACACAAACGAATGCTCCACATGCGGGTTTCACATGCCACCAACTCCACATTCACAGGCAACCTCAGCGCCACAGCTGTTTTCAGATAGCCCTCAATGCAAAGGCTCTAGACGCAAATATTGGTGTGAGAGCTAATTCAATCAAGGAAACACTGCATGTTGGTGAAGGGCATATTGAAGAAGGATCACCCGAGTGGTTTTTGAGGGAGAACAACTCCATTTGGCTCAATGACTTCACACACCATCAGGCTTCCAAGCAGCTCTCAAGGAAACTCAGTTTTCACAGTCTATGCTTAGTGCCCTTTGAGTGCCTTGAACTGAAATGAAGTTTGGTGAGCATCCCACACAAACGAATGCTCCACATGCGGGTTTCACATGCCACCAACTCCACATTCACAGGGAACCTCAGCGCCACAGCCGTTTTCAGAAAGCCCTCAATGCAAAGACTCTAGACGTATATATTTGTGTGAGAGCTAATTCAATCAAGGAAACACTGCATGTTGGTGAAGGGCATATTGAAGAAGGATCAGCCGAGTGGTTCTTGTGGGAGAACAACTCCATTTGGCTCACTAACTTCACAAACCATCAGGCTTTCAAGCAGTTCTCAAGGAAACTCAGTTTTCACACTCTATGCTTAGTGCTCTTTGAGTGCATTATCTAGGAATGAACCTGGTAGAGCATCCCACACAAACGAATGCTCCACATGCGGGTTTCACATGCCACCAACTCCACATTCACAGGCAACTTCAGCGCCACAGCCGTTTTCAGATAGCACTCAATGCAAAGACTCTAGACGCAAATATTGGTGTGAGAGTTAATTCAATCAAGGAAACACTGCATGTTGGTGAAGGGCATATTGAAGAAGGATCAGCCGAGTGGTTCTTGTGGGAGAACAACTACATTTGGTTCACTAACTTCACACACTATCAGGCTTCCAAGCAGCTCTCAAGGAAACTCAGTTTTCACACTCTATGCTTAGTGCTCTTTGAGTGCCTAGAACTGAAATGAAGTTTGGTGAGCATCCCACACAAACGAATGCTCCACATGCGGGTTTCACATGCCACCAACTCCACATTCACAGGCAACCTCAGCGCCACAGCCGTTTTCAGAAAGCCCTCAATGCAAAGACTCTAGACGTATATATTTGTGTGAGAACTAATTCAATCAAGGAAACACTGCATGTTGGTGAAGGGCATATTGAAGAAGGATCAGCCGAGTGGTTCTTGTGGGAGAACAACTCCATTTGGCTCACTAACTTCACAAACCATCAGGCTTCCAAGCAGCTCTCAAGGAAACTCAGTTTTCACACTCTATGCTTAGTGCCAATTAAGTGCATTATCTAGGAATGAACGTGATAGAGCATCCCACACAAACGAATGCTACAAATGCGGGTTTCACATGCCACCAACTCCACATTCACAGGCAACTTCAGCGCCACAGCCGTTTTCAGATAGCCCTCAATGCAAAGGCTCTAGACGCAAATATTGGTGTGAGAGCTAATTCAATCAAGGAAACACTGCATGTTGGTGAAGGGCAGTTTGAAGTAGGATCAGCCGAGTGGTTCTTATGGGAGAACAACTCCATTTGGCTCACTAACTTCACACACCATCAGGCTTCCAAGCAGCTCTCAAGGAAACTCAGTTTTCACACTCTATGCTTAGTGCCCTTTGAGTGCCTAGGACTGAAATGAACTTTGGTGAGCATCCCACACAAACGAATGCTCCACATGCGGGTTTCACATGCCACCAACTGCACATTCACAGGCAACTTCAGCGCCACAGCCGTTTTCAGATAGCACTCAATGCAAAGGCTCTACAAGCAAATATTGGTGTGAGAGCTAATTCAATCAAGGAAACACTGCATGTTGGTGAAGGGCATATTGAAGAAGGATCAGCCGAGTTTTTTTGAGGGAGAACAACTCCATTTGGCTCACTAACTTCACACACCATCAGGCTTCCAAGCAGCTCTCAAGGAAACTCAGTTTTCACACTCTATGCTTAGTGCCCTTTGAGTGCCTAGAACTGAAATGAATTTTGGTGAGCATCCCACACAAACGAATGCTCCACATGCGGGTTTCACATGCCACCAACTCCACATTCACAGGCAATTTCAGCGCCACAGCCGTTTTCAGATAGCCCTCAATGCAAAGGCTCTAGACGCAAATATTGCTGTGAGAGTTAATTCAATCAAGGAAACACTGCATGTTGGTGAAGGGCATATTGAAGAAGGATCAGCCGAGTGGTTCTTGTGGGAGAACAACTCCATTTGGCTCACTAACTTCACACACCATCAGGTTTCCAAGCAGCTCTCAAGGAAACTCAGTTTTCACACTCTATGCTTAGTGCCCTTTGAGTGCATTATCTAGGAATGAACGTGGTAGAGCATGCCACACAAACGAATGCTCCACATGCGGGTTTCACATGCCACCAACTCCACATTCACAGGCAACTTCAGCGCCACAGCCGTTTTCAGATAGGCCTCAATGCAAAGGCTCTAGACGCAAATATTGGTGTGAGAGTTAATTCAATCAAGGAAACACTGCATGTTGGTGAAGGGCGTATTGAAGAAGGATCAGCCGAGTGGTTCTTGTGGGAGAACAACTCCATTTGGCTCACTAACTTCACACACCATCAGGCTTCCAAGCAGCTCTCAAGGAAACTCAGTTTTCACACTCTATGCTTAGTGCCTTTGAGTACCTAGGACTGAAATGAAGGTTGGTGAGCATCCCACACAAACGAATGCTCCACATGCGGGTTTCACATGCCACCAACTTCACATTCACAGGCAACCTCAGCGCCACAGCTGTTTTCAGATAGCCCTCAATGCAAAGGCTCTTGACGCAAATATTGGTGTGAGAGCTAATTCAATCAAGGAAACACTGCATGTTGGTGAAGGCATATTGAAGAAGGATCAGCCGAGTGGTTCTTGTGGGAGAACAACTCCATTTGGCTCACTAACTTCACACACCATCAGGCTTCCAAGCAACTCTCAAGGAAACTCAGTTTTCACACTCTATGCTTAGTGCCCTTTGAGTGCATTATCTAGGAATGAACCTGGTAGAGCATGCCACAGAAATGAATTCTCCACATGCGGGTTTCGCATGCCACCAACTCCACATTCTCAGGCAGCTTCAGCGCCACAGCCATTTTCAGATAGCCCTCAATGCAAAGGCTCTTGACGCAAATATTGGTGTGAGAGCTACTTCAATCAAGGAAACACTGCATGTTGGTGAAGGGCATATTGAAGAAGGATCAGCCGAGTGGTTCTTGTGGGAGAACAACTGCATTTGGCTCACTAACTTCACACACCATCAGGCTTCCAAGCAGCTCTCAAGGAAACTCAGTTTTCACACTCTATGCTTAGTGCCCTTTGAGTGCATTATCTAGGAATGAACGTGGTAGAGCATGCCACACAAACGAATGCTCCACATGCGGGTTTCACATGCCACCAACTCCACATTCACAGGCAACTTCAGCGCCACAGCCGTTTTCAGATAGGCCTCAATGCAAAGGCTCTAGACGCAAATATTGGTGTGAGAGTTAATTCAATCAAGGAAACACTGCATGTTGGTGAAGGGCGTATTGAAGAAGGATCAGCCGAGTGGTTCTTGTGGAGAACAACTCCATTTGGCTCACTAACTTCACACACCATCAGGCTTCCAAGCAGCTCTCAAGGAAACTCAGTTTTCACACTCTATGCTTAGTGCCTTTGAGTACCTAGGACTGAAATGAAGGTTGGTGAGCATCCCACACAAACGAATGCTCCACATGCGGGTTTCACATGCCACCAACTTCACATTCACAGGCAACCTCAGCGCCACAGCTGTTTTCAGATAGCCCTCAATGCAAAGGCTCTTGACGCAAATATTGGTGTGAGAGCTAATTCAATCAAGGAAACACTGCATGTTGGTGAAGGGCATATTGAAGAAGGATCAGCCGAGTGGTTCTTGTGGGAGAACAACTCCATTTGGCTCACTAACTTCACACACCATCAGGCTTCCAAGCAACTCTCAAGGAAACTCAGTTTTCACACTCTATGCTTAGTGCCCTTTGAGTGCATTATCTAGGAATGAACCTGGTAGAGCATGCCACAGAAATGAATTCTCCACATGCGGGTTTCGCATGCCACCAACTCCACATTCTCAGGCAGCTTCAGCGCCACAGCCATTTTCAGATAGCCCTCAATGCAAAGGCTCTTGACGCAAATATTGGTGTGAGAGCTAATTCAATCAAGGAAACACTGCATGTTGGTGAAGGGCATATTGAAGAAGGATCAGCCGAGTGGTTCTTGTGGGAGAACAACTGCATTTGGCTCACTAACTTCACACACCATCAGGCTTCCAAGCAGCTCTCAAGGAAACTCAGTTTTCACACTCTATGCTTAGTGCCCTTTGAGTGCATTATCTAGGAATGAACGTGGTAGAGCATGCCACACAAACGAATGCTCCACATGCGGGTTTCACATGCCACCAACTCCACATTCACAGGCAACTTCAGCGCCACAGCCGTTTTCAGATAGCCCTCAATGCAAAGACTCTAGACGCAAATATTGGTGTGAGAGCTAATTCAATCAAGGAAACACTGCATGTTGGTGAAGGGCATATTGAAGAAGGATCAGCCGAGTGGTTCTTGTGGGAGAACAACTCTATTTGGCTCACTAACTTCACACACCATCAGGCTTCCAAGCAGCTCTCAAGGAAACTCAGTTTTCACACTCTATGCTTAGTGCCCTTTGAGTGAATTATCTAGGAATGAACCTGGTAGAGCATCAAACACAAACGAATTCTCCACATGCGGGTTTCAGATGCCTCCAACTCCACATTTTCAGGCAACTTTAGCGCCACAGCCGTTTTCAGATAGCCCTCAATGCAAAGGCTCTAGACGCAAATATTGCTGTGAGAGCTACTTCAATCAAGGAAACACTGCATGTTGGTGAAGGGCATATTGAAGAAGGATCAGCCGAGTGGTTCTTGTGGGAGAACAACTCCATTTGGCTCACTAACTTCACACACCATCAGGCTTCCAAGCAGCTCTCAAGGAAACTCAGTTTTCACACTCTATGCTTAGTGCCCTTTGAGTGCCTAGAACTGAAATGAAGTTTGGTGAGCATGCCACACAAACGAATGCTCCACATGCGGGATTCACATGCCACCAACTCCACATTCACAGGCAACTTCAGCGCCACAGCCGTTTTCAGATAGCCCTCAATGCAAAGACTCTAGACGCAAATATTGCTGTGAGAGCTAATTCAATCAAGGAAACACTGCATGTTGGTGAAGGGCATATTGAAGAAGGATCAGCCGAGTGGTTCTTGTGGGAGAACAACTCTATTTGTCTCACTAACTTCACACACCATCAGGCTTCCAAGCAGCTCTCAAGGAAACTCAGTTTTCACACTCTATGCTTAGTGCCCTTTGAGTGAATTATCTAGGAATGAACCTGGTAGAGCATGCCACACAAACGAATTCTCCACATGCGGGTTTCAGATGCCTCCAACTCCACATTTTCAGGCAACTTTAGCGCCACAGCCGTTTTCAGATAGCCCTCAATGCAAAGGCTCTAGACGCAAATATTGCTGTGAGAGCTACTTCAATCAAGGAAACACTGCATGTTGGTGAAGGGCATATTGAAGAAGGATCAGCCGAGTGGTTCTTGTGGGAGAACAACTCCATTTGGCTCACTAACTTCACACACCATCAGGCTTCCAAGCAGCTCTCAAGGAAACTCAGTTTTCACACTCTATGCTTAGTGCCCTTTGAGTGCCTAGAACTGAAATGAAGTTTGGTGAGTATCCCACACAAACGAATGCTCCACATGCGGGTTTCACATGCCACCAAATCCACATTCACAGGCAACTTCAGCGCCACAGCCGTTTTCAGATAGCCCTCAATGCAAAGGCTCTAGACGCAAATATTGGTGTGAGAGTTAATTCAATCAAGGAAACACTGCATGTTGGTGAAGGGCATATTGAAGTAGGATCAGCCGAGTGGTTCTTGTGGGAGAACAACTCCATTTGGCTCACTAACTTCACACACCATCAGGCTTCCAAGCAGCTCTCAAGGAAACTCAGTTTTCACACTCTATGCTTAGTGCCCTTTGAGTGCATTATTTAGGAATGAACCTGGTAGAGCATGCCACACAAATGAATTCTCCACATGCGGGTTTCACATGCCACCAACTCCACATTCTCAGGCAACTTCAGCGCCACAGCCGTTTTCAGATAGCCCTCAATGCAAAGGCTCTAGAAGCAAATATTGGTGTGAGAGCTACTTCAATCAAGGAAACACTGCATGTTGGTGAAGGGCATATTGAAGAAGGATCAGCCGAGTGGTTCTTGTGGGAGAACAACTCCATTTGGCTCACTAACTTCACACACCATCAGGCTTCCAAGCAGCTCTCAAGGAAACTCAGTTTTCACACTCTATGCTTAGTGCCCTTTGAGTGCATTATCTAGGAATGAACCTGGTAGAGCATCCCACACAAACGAATGCTCCACATGCGTGTTTCACATGCCACCTACTCCACATTCACAGGCAACTTCAGCGCCACAGCCGTTTTCAGATAGCCCTCAATGCAAAGACTCTAGACGCAAATATTGCTGTGAGAGCTAATTCAATCAAGGAAACACTGCATGTTGGTGAAGGGCATATTGAAGAAGGATCAGCCGAGTGGTTCTTGTGGGAGAACAACTCCATTTGGCTCACTAACTTCACACACCATCAGGCTTCCAAGCAGCTCTCAAGGAAACTCAGTTTTCACACTCTATGCTTAGTGCCCTTTGAGTACCTAGGACTGAAATGACGCTTGGTGAGCATCCCACACAAACGAATGCTCCACATGCGGGTTTCACATGCCACCAACTCCACATTCACAGGCAACCTTCACCGCCACAGCTGTTTTCAGATAGCCCTCAATGCAAAGGCTCTTGACGCAAATATTGGTGTGAGAGCTAATTCAATCAAGGAAACACTGCATGTTGGTGAAGGGCATATTGAAGAAGGATCAGCCGAGTGGTTCTTGTGGGAGAACAACTCCATTTGGCTCACTAACTTCACACACCATCAGGTTTCCAAGCAGCTCTCAAGGAAACTCAGTTTTCACACTCTATGCTTAGTGCCCTTTGAGTGCATTATCTAGGAATGAACGTGGTAGAGCATCCCACACAAACGAATGCTCCACATGCGGGTTTCACATGCCACCAACTCCACATTCACAGGCAACTTCAGCGCCACAGCCGTTTTCAGATAGCCCTCAATGCAAAGGCTCTAGACGCAAATATTGGTGTGAGAGCTAATTCAATCAAGGAAACACTGCATGTTGGTGAAGGGCATATTGAAGAAGAATCAGCCGAGTGGTTCTTGTGGGAGAACAACTCCATTTGGCTCACTAACTTCACACACCATCAGGCTTCCAAGCAGCTCTCAAGGAAACTCAGTTTTCACACTCTATGCTTAGTGCCTTTTGAGTGCCTAGAACTGAAATGAAGTTTGGTGAGCATCCCACACAAACGAATGCTCCACATGCGGGTTTCACATGCCACCAACTCCACATTCACAGGCAACTTCAGCGCCACAGCCGTTTTCAGATAGCCCTCAATGCAAAGGCTCTAGACGCAAGTATTGGTGTGAGAGTTAATTCAATCAAGGAAACACTGCATGTTGGTGAAGGGCATATTGAAGAAGGATCAACCGAGTGGTTCTTGTGGGAGAACAACTCCATTTGGCTCAATAAATTCACACACGATCAGGCTTCCAAGCATCTCTCAAGGAAACTCAGTTTTCACACTCTATGCTTAGTGCCCTTTGAGTGCATTATTTAGGAATGAACCTGGTAGAGCATGCCACACAAACGAATGCTCCACATGCGGGTTTCACATGCCACCAACTCCACATTCTCAGGCAACTTCAGCGCCACAGCCTTTTTCAGATAGCCCTCAATGCAAAGGCTCTAGACGCAAATATTGCTGTGAGAGCTAATTCAATCAAGGAAACACTGCATGTTGGTGAAGGGCATATTGAAGAAGGATCAGCCGAGTGGTTCTTGTGGGAGAACAACTCCATTTGGCTCACTAACTTCACACACCATCAGGCTTCCAAGCAGCTCTCAAGGAAACTCAGTTTTCACACTCTATGCTTAGTGCCCTTTGAGTGCATTATCTAGGAATGAACCTGGTAGAGCATGCCACACAAACGAATGCTCCACATGCGGGTTTCACATGCCACCAACTCCACATTCACAGGCAACTTCAGCGCCACAGCCGTTTTCAGATAGCCCTCAATGCAAAGACTCTAGACGCAAATATTGCTGTGAGAGCTAATTCAATCAAGGAAACACTGCATGTTGGTGAAGGGCATATTGAAGAAGGATCAGCCGAGTGGTTCTTGTGGGAGAACAACTCCATTTGGCTCACTAACTTCACACACCATCAGGCTTCCAAGCAGCTCTCAAGGAAACTCAGTTTTCACACTCTATGCTTAGTGCTCTTTGAGTGCATTATCTAGTAATGAACCTGGTAGAGCATCCCACACAAACGAATGCTCCACATGCGGGTTTCACATGCCACCAACTCCACATTCACAGGCAACTTCAGCGCCACAGCCGTTTTCAGATAGCCCTCAATGCAAAGACTCTAGACGCAAATATTGCTGTGAGAGCTAATTCAATCAAGGAAACACTGCATGTTGGTGAAGGGCATATTGAAGAAGGATCAGCCGAGTGGTTCTTGTGGGAGAACAACTCCATTTGGCTCACTAACTTCACACACCATCAGGCTTCCAAGCAGCTCTCAAGGAAACTCAGTTTTCACACTCTATGCTTAGTGCCCTTTGAGTGACTAGAAATGAAATGAAGTTTGGTGAGCATCCCACACAAACGAATGCTCCACATGCGGGTTTCACATGCCACCAACTCCACATTCACAGGCAACTTCAGCGCCACAGCCGTTTTCAGATAGCCCTCAATGCAAAGGCTCTAGACGCAAATATTGGTGTGAGAGTTAATTCAATCAAGGAAACACTGCATGTTGGTGAAGGGCATATTGAAGAAGGATCAGCCGAGTGGTTCTTGTGGGAGAACAACTCCATTTGGCTCACTAACTTCCCACACCATCAGGCTTCCAAGCAGCTCTCAAGGAAACTCAGTTTTCACACTCTATGCTTAGTGCCCTTTGAGTACCTAGGACTGAAATGACGCTTGGTGAGCATCCCACACAAACGAATGCTCCACATGCGGGTTTCACATGCCACCAACTCCACATTCACAGGCAACCTCAGCGCCACAGCTGTTTTCAGATAGCCCTCAATGCAAAGGCTCTTGACGCAAATATTGGTGTGAGAGCTAATTCAATCAAGGAAACACTGCATGTTGGTGAAGGGCATATTGAAGAAGGATCAGCCGAGTGGTTCTTGTGGGAGAACAACTCCATTTGGCTCACTAACTTCACACACCATCAGGTTTCCAAGCAGCTCTCAAGGAAACTCAGTTTTCACACTCTATGCTTAGTGCCCTTTGAGTGCATTTTCTAGGAATGAACGTGGTAGAGCATCCCACACAAACGAATGCTCCACATGCGGGTTTCACATGCCACCAACTCCACATTCACAGGCAACCTCAGCGCCACAGCCGTTTTCAGATAGCCCTCAATGCAAAGGCTCTAGACGCAAATATTGGTGTGAGAGCTAATTCAATCAAGGAAACACTGCATGTTGGTGAAGGGCATATTGAAGAAGGATCAGCCGAGTGGTTCTTGTGGGAGAACAACTACATTTGGCTCACAAACTTCACACACCATCAGGCTTCCAAGCAGCTCTCAAGGAAACTCAGTTTTCACACTCTATGCTTAGTGCCCTTTGAGTACCTAGGACTGAAATGAAACTTGGTGAGCATCCCACACAAACGAATGCTCCACATGCGTGTTTCACATGCCACCAACTCCACATTCACAGGCAACTTCAGCGCGACAGTCGGTTTCAGATAGCCCTCAATGCAAAGACTCTTGACGCAAATATTGGTGTGAGAGCTAATTCAATCAAGGAAACACTGCATGTTGGTGAAGGGCATATTGAAGAAGCATCAGCCGAGTGGTTCTTGTGGGAGAACAACTCCATTTGGCTCACTAACTTCACACACCATCAGGCTTCCAAGCAGCTCTCAAGGAAACTCAGTTTTCACAGTCTATGCTTAGTGCCCTTTGAGTGCCTAGAACTGAAATGAAGTTTGGTGAGCATCCCACACAAACGAATGCTCCACATGCGGGTTTCACATGCCACCAACTCCACATTCACAGGCAACTTCAGCGCCACAGCCGTTTTCAGATAGCCCTCAATGCAAAGGCTCTTGACGCAAGTATTGGTGTGAGAGTTAATTCAATCAAGGAAACACTGCATGTTGGTGAAGGGCATATTGAAGAAGGATCAGCCGAGTGGTTCTTGTGGGAGAACAACTCCATTTGGCTCAATAAATTCACACACCATCAGGCTTCCAAGCATCTCTCAAGGAAACTCAGTTTTCACACTCTATGCTTAGTGCCCTTTGAGTGCATTATTTAGGAATGAACCTGGTAGAGCATGCCACACAAACGAATGCTCCACATGCGGGTTTCACATGCCACCAACTCCACATTCTCAGGCAACTTCAGCGCCACAGCCTTTTTCAGATAGCCCTCAATGCAAAGGCTCTAGACGCAAATATTGGTGTGAGAGCTAATTCAATCAAGGAAACACTGCATGTTGGTGAAGGGCATATTGAAGAAGGATCAGCCGAGTGGTTCTTGTGGGAGAACAACTCCATTTGGCTCACTAACTTCACAAACCATCAGGCTTCCAAGCAGCTCTCAAGGAAACTCAGTTTTCACACTCTATGCTTTGTGCCCTTTGAGTGCCTAGGACTGAAATAAAGCTTGGTGAGCATGCCACACAAACGAATGCTCCACATGCGGGTTTCACATGCCACCAACTCCACATTCACAGGCAACCTCAGCGCCACAGCTGTTTTCAGATAGCCCTCAATGCAAAGGCTCTAGACGCAAATATTGGTGTGAGAGCTAATTCAATCAAGGAAACACTGCATGTTGGTGAAGGGCATATTGAAGAAGGATAACCCGAGTGGTTTTTGAGGGAGAACAACTCCATTTGGCTCAATGACTTCACACACCATCAGGCTTCCAAGCAGCTCTCAAGGAAACTCAGTTTTCACAGTCTATGCTTAGTGCCCTTTGAGTGCCTAGAACTGAAATGAAGTTTGGTGAGCATCCCACACAAACGAATGCTCCACATGCGGGTTTCACATGCCACCAACTCCACATTCACAGGCAACTTCAGCGCCACAGCCGTTTTCAGATAGCCCTCAATGCAAAGGCTCTAGACGCAAATATTGGTGTGAGAGTTAATTCAATCAAGGAAACACTGCATGTTGGTGAAGGGCATATTGAAGAAGGATCAGCCGAGTGGTTCTTGTGGGAGAACAACTCCATTTGGCTCACTAACTTCACACACCATCAGGCTTCCAAGCAGCTCTCAAGGAAACTCAGTTTTCACACTCTATGCTTAGTGCCCTTTGAGTGCATTATCTAGGAATGAACCTGGTAGAGCATGCCACACAAACGAATTCTCCACATGCGGGTTTCACATGCCACCAACTCCACATTCTCAGGCAACTTCAGCTCCACAGCCGTTTTCAGATAGCCCTCAATGCAAAGGCTCTAGACGCAAATATTGGTGTGAGAGTTAATTCAATCAAGGAAACACTGCATGTTGGTGAAGGGCATATTGAAGAAGGATCAGCCGAGTGGTTCTTGTGGGAGAACAACTCCATTTGGCTCACTAACTTCACAAACCATCAGGCTTCCAAGCAGCTCTCAAGGAAACTCAGTTTTCACACTCTATGCTTAGTGCTCTTGGGTGCTTGGACTGAAATGAAGCTTGGTGAGCATGCCACACAAACGAATGCTCCACATGCGGGTTTCACATGCCACCAACTCCACATTCACAGGCAACCTCAGCGCCACAGCCGTTTTCAGAAAGCCCTCAATGCAAAGACTCTAGACGTATATATTTGTGTCAGAGCTAATTCAATCAAGGAAACACTGCATGTTGGTGAAGGGCATATTGAAGAAGGATCAGCCGAGTGGTTCTTGTGGGAGAACAACTCCATTTGGCTCACTAACTTCACACACCATCAGGCTTCCAAGCAGCTCTCAAGGGAACGCATTATTCACATTGTATGCTTAGTGCCCTTTGAGTACCTAACTGAAATGAACTTGGTGAGCATCCAGCACAAACGAATGCTCCACATGCGGGTTTCACATGCCACCAACTCCACATTCACAGGAAACTTCCGCTCCACAGTCGTTTTCAGATAGCCCTCAATGCAAAGACTCTAGACGCAAATATTGGTGTGAGAGCTAATTCAATCAAGGAAACACTGCATGTTGGTGAAGGGCATATTGAAGAAGGATCAGCCGAGTGGTTCTTGTGGGAGAACAACTCCATTTGGCTCACTAACTTCACACACCATCAGGCTTCCAAGCAGCTCTCAAGGAAACTCAGTTTTCACACTCTATGCTTAGTGCCCTTTGAGTGGATTATCTAGGAATGAACCTGGTAGACCATCAAACACAAAACGAATGCTCCACATGCGGGTTTCACATGCCACCAACTCCACATTCACAGGCAACTTCAGCACCACAGCCGTTTTCAGATAGCCCTCAATGCAAAGGCTCTAGACGCAAATATTGGTGTGAGAGCTAATTCAATCAAGGAAACACTGCATGTTGGTGAAGGGCATATTGAAGAAGGATCAGCCGAGTGGTTCTTGTGGGAGAACAACTCCATTTGGCTCACTAACTTCACAAACCATCAGGCTTCCAAGCAGCTCTCAAGGAAACTCAGTTTTCACACTCTATGCTTAGTGCCCTTTGAGTGCCTAGAACTGAAATGAAGTTTGGTGAGCATCCCACACAAACGAATGCTCCACATGCGGGTTTCACATGCCACCAACTCCACATTCTCAGGCAACCTCAGCGCCACAGCCGTTTTCAGAAAGCCCTCAATGCAAAGACTCTAGACACAAATATTGGTGTGAGAGCTAATTCAATCAAGGAAACACTGCATGTTGGTGAAGGGCATATTGAAGAAGGATCAGCCGAGTGGTTCTTGTGGGAGAACAACTCCATTTGGCTCACTAACTTCACACACCATCAGGCTTCCAAGCAGCTCTCAAGGAAACTCAGTTTTCACACTCTATGCTTAGTGCCCTTTGAGTGCCTAGAACTTAAATGAAGTTTGGTGAGCATCCCACACAAACGAATGCTCCACATGCGGGTTTCACATGCCACCAACTCCACATTCACAGGCAACTTCAGCGCCACAGCCGTTTTCAGATAGCCCTCAATGCAAAGGCTCTAGACGCAAATATTGGTGTGAGAGCTAATTCAATCAAGGAAACATGCATGTTGGTGAAGGGCATATTGAAGAAGGATCAGCCGAGTGGTTCTTGTGGGAAGAACAACTCTATTTGGCTCACTAACTTCACACACCATCAGGCTTCCAAGCAGCTCTCAAGGAAACTCAGTTTTCACACTCTATGCTTTGTGCCCTTTGAGTGCCTAGGACTGAAATGAAGCTTGGTGAGCATCCAGCACAAACGAATGCTCCACATGCGGGTTTCACATGCCACCAACTCCACATTCTCAGGCAACCTCAGCGCCACAGCTGTTTTCAGATAGCCCTCAATGCAAAGGTTTTGACGCACATATTGGTGTGAGAGCTAATTCAATCAAGGAAACACTGCATGTTGGTGAAGGGCATATTGAAGAAGGATCAGCCGAGTGGTTCTTGTGGGAGAACAACTCCATTTGGCTCACTAACTTCACAAACCATCAGGCTTCCAAGCAGCTCTCAAGGAAACTCAGTTTTCACACTCTATACTTAGTGCCCTTTGAGTGCATTATCTAGGAATGAACGTGGTAGAGCATACCACACAAACGAATGCTCCACATGCGGGTTTCACATGCCACCAACTCCACATTCACAGGCAACTTCAGCGCCACAGCCGTTTTCAGATAGCCCTCAATGCAAAGGCTCTAGACGCAAATATTGGTGTGAGAGCTAATTCAATCAAGGAAACACTGCATGTTGGTGAAGGGCATATTGAAGAAGGATCAGCCGAGTGGTTCTTGTGGGAGAACAACTCCATTTGGCTCACTAACTTCACACACCATCAGGCTTCCAAGCAGCTCTCAAGGAAACTCAGTTTTCACACTCTATGCTTAGTGCCCTTTGAGTACCTAGGACTGAAATGAAGTTTGGTGAGCATCCCACACAAACGAATACTCCACATTCGGGTTTCACATGCCACCAACTCCACATTCACTGGCAACTTTAGCGCGACAGTCGGTTTCAGAGAGCTCTCAATGCAAAGACTCTAGACACAAATATTGGTGTGAGAGTTAATTCAATCAAGGAAACACTGCATGTTGGTGAAGGGCATATTGAAGAAGGATCAGCCGAGTGGTTTTTGAGGGAGAACAACTCCATTTGGCTCACTAACTTCACACACCATCAGGCTTCCAAGCAGCTCGCAAGGAAACTCAGTTTTCACACTCTATGATTAGTGCCCTTTGAGTGCATTATCTAGGAATGAACGTGGTAGAGCATCCCACACAAACGAATGCTCCACATGCGGGTTTCACATGCCACCAACTCCACATTCACAGGCAACCTCAGCGCCACAGCCGTTTTCAGAAAGCCCTCAATGCAAAGACTCTAGACGTATATATTTGTGTGAGAGCTAATTTAATCAAGGAAACACTGCATGTTGGTGAAGGGCATATTGAAGAAGGATCAGCCGAGTGGTTCTTGTGGGAGAACAACTACATTTGGCTCACTAACTTCACAAACCATCAGGCTTTCAAGCAGCTCTCAAGGAAACTCAGTTTTCACACTCTATGCTTAGTGCCCATTAAGTGCATTATCTAGGAATGAACGTGGTGGAGCATCCCACACAAACGAATGCTCCACATGCGGGTTTCACATGCCACCAACTCCACATTTTCAGGCAACTTCAGCGCCAAAGCCGTTTTCAGATAGCCCTCAATGCAAAGGCTCTAGACGCAAATATTGGTGTGAGAGCTAATTCATTCAAGGAAACACTGCATGTTGGTGAAGGGCATATTGAAGAAGGATCAGCCGAGTGATTCTTGTGGGAGAACAACTCCATTTGGCTCACTAACTTCACACACCATCAGGCTTCCAAGCAGCTCTCAAGGAAACTCAGTTTTCACACTCTATGCTTAGTGCCCTTTCAGTGCCTAGAACTGAAATGAAGTTTGGTGAGCATCCCACACAAACGAATGCTCCACATGCGGGTTTCACATGCCACCAACTCCACATTCTCAGGCAACCTCAGCGCCGCAGCCGTTTTCAGAAAGCCCTCAATGCAAAGGCTCTAGACGCAAATATTGGTGTGAGAGCTAATTCAATCAAGGAAACACTGCATGTTGGTGAAGGGCATATTGAAGAAGGATCAGCCGAGTGGTTTTTGAGGGAGAACAACTCCATTTGGCTCACTAACTTCACACACCATCAGGCTTCCAAGCAGCTCGCAAGGAAACTCAGTTTTCACACTCTATGCTTAGTGCCCTTTGAGTGCATTATCTAGGAATGAACGTGGTAGAGCATGCCACACAAACGAATGCTCCACATGCGGGTTTCACATGCCACCAACTCCACATTCACAGGCAACTTCAGCGCCACAGCCGTTTTCAGATAGCTCTCAATGCAAAGGCTCTAGACGCAAATATTGGTGTGAGAGCTAATTCAATCAAGGAAACACTGCATGTTGGTGAAGGGCATATTGAAGAAGGATCAGCCGAGTGGTTCTTGTGGGAGAACAACTCCATTTGGCTCACTAACTTCACACACCATCAGGCTTCCAAGCAGCTCTCAAGGAAACTCAGTTTTCACACTCTATGCTTAGTGCCCTTTGAGTACCTAGGACTGAAATGAAGCTTGGTGAGCATCCCACACAAACGAATACTCCACATGCGGGTTTCACATGCCACCAACTCCACATTCACAGGCAACCTCAGCGCGACAGTCGGTTTCAGATAGCCCTCAATGCAAAGACTCTAGACACAAATATTGGTGTGAGAGTTAATTCAATCAAGGAAACACTGCATGTTGGTGAAGGGCATATTGAAGAAGGATCAGCCGAGTGGTTTTTGAGGGAGAACAACTCCATTTGGCTCACTAACTTCACACACCATCAGGCTTCCAAGCAGCTCGCAAGGAAACTCAGTTTTCACACTCTATGCTTAGTGCCCTTTGAGTGCATTATCTAGGAATGAACGTGGTAGAGCATCCCACACAAACGAATGCTCCACATGCGGGTTTCACATGCCACCAACTGCACATTCACAGGCAACTTCAGCACCACAGCCGTTTTCAGATAGCTCTCAATGCAAAGGCTCTAGACGCAAATATTGGTGTGAGAGCTAATTCAATCAAGGAAACACTGCATGTTGGTGAAGGGCATATTGAAGAAGGATCAGCCGAGTGGTTCTTGTGGGAGAACAACTCCATTTGGCTCACTAACTTCACACACCATCAGGCTTCCAAGCAGCTCTCAAGGAAACTCAGTTTTCACACTCTATGTTTAGTGCCCTTTGAGTGCCTAGGACTGAAATGAAATTTGGTGAGCAACCCACACAAACGAATGCTCCACATGCGGGTTTCACATGCCACCAACTCCACATTCACAGGCAACCTCAGCGCCACAGCCGTTTTCAGAAAGCCCTCAATGCAAAGACTCTAGACGTATATATTTGTGTGAGAGCTAATTCAATCAAGGAAACACTGCATGTTGGTGAAGGGCATATTGAAGAAGGATCAGCCGAGTGGTTCTTGTGGGAGAACAACTACATTTGGCTCACTAACTTCACAAACCATCAGCTTTCAAGCAGCTCTCAAGGAAACTCAGTTTTCACACTCTATGCTTAGTGCCCATTAAGTGCATTATCTAGGAATGAACGTGGTAGAGCATCCCACACAAACGAATGCTCCACATGCGGGTTTCACATGCCACCAACTCCACATTCACAGGCAACTTCAGCGCCAAAGCCGTTTTCAGATAGCCCTCAATGCAAAGGCTCTAGACGCAAATATTGGTGTGAGAGCTAATTCAATCAAGGAAACACTGCATGTTGGTGAAGGGCATATTGAAGAAGGATCAGCCGAGTGGTTTTTGAGGGAGAACAACTCCATTTGGCTCACTAACTTCACACACCATCAGGCTTCCAAGCAGCTCGCAAGGAAACTCAGTTTTCACACTCTATGCTTAGTGCCCTTTGAGTGCATTATCTAGGAATGAACGTGGTAGAGCATGCCACACAAACGAATGCTCCACATGCGGGTTTCACATGCCACCAACTCCACATTCACAGGCAACTTCAGCGCCACAGCCGTTTTCAGATAGCTCTCAATGCAAAGGCTCTAGACGCAAATATTGGTGTGAGAGCTAATTCAATCAAGGAAACACTGCATGTTGGTGAAGGGCATATTGAAGAAGGATCAGCCGAGTGGTTCTTGTGGGAGAACAACTCCATTTGGCTCACTAACTTCACACACCATCAGGCTTCCAAGCAGCTCTCAAGGAAACTCAGTTTTCACACTCTATGCTTAGTGCCCTTTGAGTACCTAGGACTGAAATGAAGCTTGGTGAGCATCCCACACAAACGAATACTCCACATGCGGGTTTCACATGCCACCAACTCCACATTCACAGGCAACCTCAGCGCGACAGTCGGTTTCAGATAGCCCTCAATGCAAAGACTCTAGACACAAATATTGGTGTGAGAGTTAATTCAATCAAGGAAACACTGCATGTTGGTGAAGGGCATATTGAAGAAGGATCAGCCGAGTGGTTTTTGAGGGAGAACAACTCCATTTGGCTCACTAACTTCACACACCATCAGGCTTCCAAGCAGCTCGCAAGGAAACTCAGTTTTCACACTCTATGCTTAGTGCCCTTTGAGTGCATTATCTAGGAATGAACGTGGTAGAGCATCCCACACAAACGAATGCTCCACATGCGGGTTTCACATGCCACCAACTGCACATTCACAGGCAACTTCAGCACCACAGCCGTTTTCAGATAGCTCTCAATGCAAAGGCTCTAGACGCAAATATTGGTGTGAGAGCTAATTCAATCAAGGAAACACTGCATGTTGGTGAAGGGCATATTGAAGAAGGATCAGCCGAGTGGTTCTTGTGGGAGAACAACTCCATTTGGCTCACTAACTTCACACAGCATCAGGCTTCCAAGCAGCTCTCAAGGAAACTCAGTTTTCACACTCTATGTTTAGTGCCCTTTGAGTGCCTAGGACTGAAATGAAGCTTGGTGAGCATCCCACACAAACGAATGCTCCACATGCGGGTTTCACATGCCACCAACTCCACATTCACAGGCAACCTCAGCGCCACAGCCGTTTTCAGAAAGCCCTCAATGCAAAGACTCTAGACGTATATATTTGTGTGAGAGCTAATTCAATCAAGGAAACACTGCATGTTGGTGAAGGGCATATTGAAGAAGGATCAGCCGAGTGGTTCTTGTGGGAGAACAACTACATTTGGCTCACTAACTTCACAAACCATCAGCTTTCAAGCAGCTCTCAAGGAAACTCAGTTTTCACACTCTATGCTTAGTGCCCATTAAGTGCATTATCTAGGAATGAACGTGGTAGAGCATCCCACACAAACGAATGCTCCACATGCGGGTTTCACATGCCACCAACTCCACATTCACAGGCAACTTCAGCGCCAAAGCCGTTTTCAGATAGCCCTCAATGCAAAGGCTCTAGACGCAAATATTGGTGTGAGAGCTAATTCAATCAAGGAAACACTGCATGTTGGTGAAGGGCATATTGAAGAAGGATCAGCCAAGTGGTTCTTGTGGGAGAACAACTGCATTTGGCTCACTAACTTCACACACCATCAGGCTTCCAAGCAGCTCTCAAGGAAACTCAGTTTTCACACTCTATGCTTAGTGCCCTTTGAGTGCCTAGAACTGAAATGAAATTTGGTGAGCAACCCACACAAACGAATGCTCCACATGCGGGTTTCACATGCCACCAACTCCACATTCTTAGGCAACCTCAGCGCCGCAGCCGTTTTCAGAAAGCCCTCAATGCAAAGGCTCTAGACGCAAATATTGGTGTGAGAGTTAATTCAATCAAGGAAACACTGCATGTTGGTGAAGGGCATATTGAAGAAGGATCAGCTGAGTGGTTCTTGTGGGAGAACAACACCATTTGGCTCACTAACTTCACAAACCATCAGGCTTCCAAGCAGCTCTCAAGGAAACTCAGTTTTCACACTCTATGCTTAGTGCCCTTTGAGTGCCTAGAACTGAAATGAAGTTTGGTGAGCATCCCACACAAACGAATGCTCCACATGCGGGTTTCACATGCCACCAACTCCACATTCACAGGCAACCTCAACGCCAATGCCGTTTTCAGATAGCCCTCAATGCAAAGGCTCTAGACGCAAATATTGGTGTGAGAGCTAATTCAATCAAGGAAACACTGCATGTTGGTGAAGGGCATATTGAAGAAGGATCAGCCGAGTGGTTCTTGTGGGAGAACAACTCCATTTGGCTCACTAACTTCACAAACCATCAGGCTTCCAAGCAGCTCTCAAGGAAACTTAGTTTTCACACTCTATGCTTAGTGCCCATTAAGTGCATTATCTAGGAATGAACGTGGTAGAGCATCCCACACAAACGAATGCTCCACATGCGGGTTTCACATGCCACCAACTCCACATTTTCAGGCAACTTCAGCGCCACAGCCGTTTTCAGATAGCCCTCAATGCAAAGGCTCTAGACGCAAATATTGCTGTGAGAGCTAATTCAATCAAGGAAACACTGCATGTTGGTGAAGGGCATATTGAAGAAGGATCAGCCGAGTGGTTCTTGTGGGAGAACAACTCCATTTGGCTCACTAACTTCACACACCATCAGGCTTCCAAGCAGCTCTCAAGGAAACTCAGTTTTCACAGTCTATGCTTAGTGCCCTTTGAGTGCATTATCTAGGAATGAACCTGGTAGAGCATCCCACACAAACGAATGCTCCACATGCGGGTTTCACTTGCCACCAACTCCACATTCACAGACAACTTCAGCGACACAGCCGTTTTCAGATAGCCCTCAATGCAAAGGCTCTAGACGCAAATATTGGTGTGAGAGCTAATTCAATCAAGGAAACACTGCATGTTGGTGAAGGACATATTGAAGAAGGATCAGCCGAGTGGTTCTTGTGGGAGAACAACTCCATTTGGCTCACTAACTTCACAAACCATCAGGCTTCCAAGCAGCTCTCAAGGAAACTCAGTTTTCACACTCTATGCTTAGTGCTCTTGGGTGCTTGGACTGAAATGAATTTTGGTGAGCATCCCACACAAACGAATGCTCCACATGCGGGTTTCACATGCCACCAACTCCACATTCACAGGCAACTTCAGCGCCACAGCCGTTTTCAGATAGCCCTCAATGCAAAGGCTCTAGACGCAAATATTGGTGTGAGAGTTAATTCAATCAAGGAAACACTGCATGTTGGTGAAGGGCATATTGAAGAAGGATCAGCCGAGTGGTTCTTGTGGGAGAACAACTCCATTTGGCTCACTAACTTCACAAACCAACAGGCTTCCAAGCAGCTCTCAAGGAAACTCAGTTTTCACACTCTATGCTTTGTGCCCTTTGAGTACCTAGGACTGAAATAAAGCTTGGTGAGCATGCCACACAAACGAATGCTCCACATGCGGGTTTCACATGCCACCAACTCCACATTCACAGGCAACCTCAGCGCCACAGCTGTTTTCAGATAGCCCTCAATGCAAAGGCTCTAGACGCAAATATTGGTGTGAGAGCTAATTCAATCAAGGAAACACTGCATGTTGGTGAAGGGCATATTGAAGAAGGATCACCCGAGTGGTTTTTGAGGGAGAACAACTCCATTTGGCTCAATGACTTCACACACCATCAGGCTTCCAAGCAGCTCTCAAGGAAACTCAGTTTTCACAGTCTATGCTTAGTGCCCTTTGAGTGCCTAGAACTGAAATGAAGTTTGGTGAGCATCCCACACAAACGAATGCTCCACATGCGGGTTTCACATGCCACCAACTCCACATTCACAGGCAACCTCAGCGCCACAGCCGTTTTCAGAAAGCCCTCAATGCAAAGACTCTAGACGTATATATTTGTGTGAGAGCTAATTCAATCAAGGAAACACTGCATGTTGGTGAAGGGCATATTGAAGAAGGATCAGCCGAGTGGTTCTTGTGGGAGAACAACTCCATTTGGCTCACTAACTTCACAAACCATCAGGCTTTCAAGCAGTTCTCAAGGAAACTCAGTTTTCACACTCTATGCTTAGTGCTCTTTGAGTGCATTATCTAGGAATGAACCTGGTAGAGCATCCCACACAAACGAATGCTCCACATGCGGGTTTCACATGCCACCAACTCCACATTCACAGGCAACTTCAGCGCCACAGCCGTTTTCAGATAGCACTCAATGCTAAGACTCTAGACGCAAATATTGGTGTGAGAGTTAATTCAATCAAGGAAACACTGCATGTTGGTGAAGGGCATATTGAAGAAGGATCAGCCGAGTGGTTCTTGTGGGAGAACAACTACATTTGGTTCACTAACTTCACACACTATCAGGCTTCCAAGCAGCTCTCAAGGAAACTCAGTTTTCACACTCTATGCTTAGTGCTCTTTGAGTGCCTAGAACTGAAATGAAGTTTGGTGAGCATCCCACACAAACGAATGCTCCACATGCGGGTTTCACATGCCACCAACTCCACATTCACAGGCAACCTCAGCGCCACAGCCGTTTTCAGAAAGCCCTCAATGCAAAGACTCTAGACGTATATATTTGTGTGAGAGCTAATTCAATCAAGGAAACACTGCATGTTGGTGAAGGGCATATTGAAGAAGGATCAGCCGAGTGGTTCTTGTGGGAGAACAACTCCATTTGGCTCACTAACTTCACAAACCATCAGGCTTCCAAGCAGCTCTCAAGGAAACTCAGTTTTCACACTCTATGCTTAGTGCCAATTAAGTGCATTATCTAGGAATGAACGTGATAGAGCATCCCACACAAACGAATGCTCCAAATGCGGGTTTCACATGCCACCAACTGCACATTCACAGGCAACTTCAGCGCCACAGCCGTTTCAGATAGCCCTCAATGCAAAGGCTCTAGACGCAAATATTGGTGTGAGAGCTAATTCAATCAAGGAAACACTGCATGTTGGTGAAGGGCAGTTTGAAGTAGGATCAGCCGAGTGGTTCTTGTGGAGAACAACTCCATTTGGCTCACTAACTTCACACACCATCAGGCTTCCAAGCAGCTCTCAAGGAAACTCAGTTTTCACACTCTATGCTTAGTGCCTTTGAGTACCTAGGACTGAAATGAAGGTTGGTGAGCATCCCACACAAACGAATGCTCCACATGCGGGTTTCACATGCCACCAACTTCACATTCACAGGCAACCTCAGCGCCACAGCTGTTTTCAGATAGCCCTCAATGCAAAGGCTCTTGACGCAAATATTGGTGTGAGAGCTAATTCAATCAAGGAAACACTGCATGTTGGTGAAGGGCATATTGAAGAAGGATCAGCCGAGTGGTTCTTGTGGGAGAACAACTCCATTTGGCTCACTAACTTCACACACCATCAGGCTTCCAAGCAACTCTCAAGGAAACTCAGTTTTCACACTCTATGCTTAGTGCCCTTTGAGTGCATTATCTAGGAATGAACCTGGTAGAGCATGCCACAGAAATGAATTCTCCACATGCGGGTTTCGCATGCCACCAACTCCACATTCTCAGGCAGCTTCAGCGCCACAGCCATTTTCAGATAGCCCTCAATGCAAAGGCTCTTGACGCAAATATTGGTGTGAGAGCTACTTCAATCAAGGAAACACTGCATGTTGGTGAAGGGCATATTGAAGAAGGATCAGCCGAGTGGTTCTTGTGGGAGAACAACTCCATTTGGCTCATTAACTTCACACACCATCAGGCTTCCAAGCAGCTCTCAAGGAAACTCAGTTTTCACACTCTATGCTTAGTGCCCTTTGAGTGCATTATCTAGGAATGAACGTGGTAGAGCATGCCACACAAACGAATGCTCCACATGCGGGTTTCACATGCCACCAACTCCACATTCACAGGCAACTTCAGCGCCACAGCCGTTTTCAGATAGCCCTCAATGCAAAGACTCTAGACGCAAATATTGGTGTGAGAGCTAATTCAATCAAGGA